>NC_142469.1:69122583-69423000 GCF_049115385.1 Moschus berezovskii
CAATTTAAACCAACCTATTCAAGAAAAAAAAAGAGGAGACAATCATTCAACAGATTCAACCACTTCTGCTTCAGTGAAATAAGGCATGGCCCCTGCTTTTAAGGAGCTCCAATTTAGGGAGAGGATGAAGCGACAACCACAATCTTAATATGGAAAAACTATGATAAAGAGTCAGAAAAGCACACAGAGTTCATTAAAAAAGAATAGGGAATATATCATTAAATCCATTTAGAAGTACAGGAAAGCCCCAAGAAAATTGTAATAATAACTAACAATCTGATCAGATTGAAGAGAATAAATATGAAGAAATGAAGTTGACAAAAGAAGGCAACACTAAAGGGGAAAGCTAAAGCCAAAGCACAGAGGTGAGGGAAGTTATGTAAACTGTAGTAAAAGAACAGACTATAAACTCTTAAGGCTTTACCTAAAAAAGAAATCAGAGATATGGCTGCCAATCTGTCAGGCTGGCAAGCTACGTGCCAGGTCATGACAGTCCTCGAATGCAAGGCTAATGAGCTTGAATTTTATTTTTCATGGAAGAGCATTTTATGAGGTGCTTATTAATGTGATGGGTGCTGTGCTGATGCCTCACAATACAACTATCTTCATTTACCAGGTTAAGAAACTAGCCCATAGCCAGTAAACAGTGGAGCCAGGATTTCAATTTATGGTATCTGAAGTCTTCCACTGTGTCACCCTGCTAAAAACCTTTAAAAATATGATATCCATACTTTGAAAGCATAACATAATCTTAGTGACAATTAGTGACAGTGATAGATTAGCGAAGTGAATGGACAAAAAAGTACCTTCATAAAAAAAACCTGTTGGGTTTTTTTTTTTGTTATAAGAAACTGAGTGGTTACTAATAGTGTATCAGATATAATCAGGGCAGGATACAAGAAATGGTGTATATATAAAATTGACAGAACTCAGTTACTGGGCTGCGGAAGTGAAAGGAGGAGTTAAAAATGACTCAAGGTTTCAAAACCGAAGTTGAGAGGGAGGGGAGTAGTGACACAAATATCATCAGTCTTTCTTTTGGTAGGGGTTGGGGAGTGGAGAGGAGCATGGATGGGTTCAATTTCAGACTTGTTTAATTAGAAATACCTACTTGGGGCCTCCCTGGTGGCTCAGTGGTAAAGAATCCACCTGCCAATGCAGGAGACATGGGTTCAATCCCTGATCAGAAAAGACCCCACATGCCAAGGAGCAACCAAGCCGGTGCACCACAACTGCTGAGCCTGGGCTCCAGAGTGTGGGAGCCACCACTACTGAAGCTCAGGCACCCTGGAGCCTGTGCTCTGCAACGAGAAGCCACCACGATGAGAAGCCCAAGCACTGCAACTAGACAGTAGCCCCCATTCTTTGCAACTAGAGAAAAGCCAGTGAGGCAGCAAAGACTAAGCAATGCCAAAAATAAATAAATAAAAATGAAAATAACAAAAAAAAAGTACTACTCTGATACTGGGAGGGGTTGGGGGTGGGAGGAGAAGGGGCCGACAGAATGAGATGGCTGGATGGCATCACCGACTCGATGGACATGAGTATGAGTGAACTCCGAGTGTTGGTGATGGACAGGGAGGCCTGGCATGGTGTGATTCACGGGGTCGCAAAGAGTCAGACATGACTGAGCGACCGAACTGAACTGAACTCCCATGAGGAAGGGTTCCACAGGTGGTCGGGAACAGAAAGCAAGAGCTAAGAAGAGTGGCAAGGCCTAGAGAAGGAACCCCCTGGAAATTGCATCCAGGATGACAGGGGATGCTGTCAGAGTGGATACCTGCTGAAGATGAGTATGTAAAGCACAGGCCACATAAGCCACCTTCTCATTAGTGTCCTGTCTCAGGCATGATGATGAGGTAGGAAAAACAGCTGAGGGTCACCAATGAAGAGGGAAAGGAAGAAAAGCACACTGAGGAAATGCCACAAAAATTTTCAGAAATGCTGGGTCTAGCCCTCTTAAATACTGATATATTAATATTAGCTAATAACGACCATGCATTTCCAACAGGTGAAAAGAAAAGTCAGTGAAGATGACCAGGGAGCAGTCACAAAGGTAGGAGAATCGGAAGAGCAGTGTAAATAAATTGAAGGGAGAGCAACTTAAGATGGGGTCAAACATTTTTAAATGCTAACAGAGGCTGAGCAAGCACCACTTCAGCTTGCAGCCATGAATGAGTCCAATATTACCCAGTTTTCTGATTTTCCAGGAGAAATCTAACACTCTCATTTCAACATGAAAGCTTATGATTTTTAAAATAAACACAACGTGCAGGCATATGAAATAGTCTAAGTTGCTGAATTGCTACTTGGGTCTAAAGTTAATAAAGTATTACAAACATGCCAAGTAAGTGACCTTCAAAAGAGCATTTTCAAAAGACAACATATGGGGTACTTTTTCAAAGAAGTCTGGCAAGAAAGACTAGAAAACAAGAGTTAAAGAAAAACATTTTTAAATGGTACTGATGAACCTATTTGCAGGGCAGGAATAGAGACACAAACAAAGAAAATGGACTTGTGGACACAGCAGGTTGGAATGAGCGGGTGAGACCAATCAAGTGGCACTGACAGAAATACATTACAAGGTGCAAAACAGACAGCCAGTGGGACTCTTCTATAAAACACAGGGAGCCCCACCCGGCATTCTGTGAAGACCCAGAAGGATGGGGGATGGTGGTGGGTGCAGGGGGAGGCTCAAGAGGGAGGGGTTTTATATGTGTAGGGGGAGGCTCAAGAGGTAGGGGTTATACTTACGGGTAATATGCACTGTTGTATGGCAGAAACCAATGCAACATTATAAAGCAATTACCCTCCAGTTAAAAATAAGAAAATAAATTTTAGGATAGGAAACATCTCATATGCGGAGAAAAGGGATTAGAAAAAAGGAAGAAAATCTGAAGACATGATCAACAAAGCAACAAGACAAAAAAGACACACACACATCTCTATAAGCTAAAGAAAAGAAGTGATAGAAAGAAAAATGTAAAGGAAGAGGAAAGTGGAAAGGTTCTCTGAGAAGACGCACAGGTGAAAAGACCATCCAGTCTGGAGCAAGGATTAGGGTTAGTAGAAAGGTTATCTGAGAAGGCCACAGATAAAAAGATCTACTTGCCAGGTAACAGTCACTTCTTCGCAAACCCAAGGAAGACAATAGATGATTTAGAGAAAAATATGAAATTTGAGGGAATATATAAGATGGTCGAGGTCCTCTCAATAAATTTTCAGAAAGAATTAAACATAAACACTGAGTATACCTGTGGGACTGTTCCATGTGTAAGTTTCACTATTATTTAACATTTACTGTTTCTGATAAAATACAATTTCTCTATTTAGACATATTTACATCAGTGCCCTGCTTCCAGAATAGTAATACATTTTAAATCTGAAGTACCAAAAAGTGAGTTTATTTAGTGTGGAAAAATTAAATACAATATATTACTTCATTGATGGCTCTGTTATTGCCTCTAAAACAAGACCATTCATTCTCTTTTGGGACAATGTAGAGCACTAGTCAGACACGACTGAGCGAGTTCACTTTCACTTTTCACTTTCATGCATTGGAGAAGGGAATGGCAACCCACTCCAGTGTTCTTGCCTGGAGAATCCCAGGGACGGTGGAGCCTGGTCGGCTGCCGTCTATGGGGTCGCACAGAGTCGGACATGACTAAAGCGACTTAGCAGCAGCAGAGCAGCAGTAGAATAAAAGAAAAGAAAAAAGAACCATCTGAGAAGAAAATAACATCTGAAAAGAACAATGCTTGAACTCCCTTTACAACCTCTGGCAACAGTATTATTAATTTTCTACATTAGTTTTATACTTAACCAAACTGTTCTGCAGCTGTAACTTTTCTGTTTTATTCATCAAGATTTCAAGTCAGACTTTAGAGGGGGAGGGGAAGGAAAAGGGAGTTCCCTCATTTCTTTTTAAGTTTGAAAACTACCAGAGAAGAAGCTAAAGAGTATTTTACTAAGATTAATATTCTCTTATGGGGTCGCAAAGAGTCAGACCTGATTTGGCAACAGAAAAATATTCTTTTATGAGGGAAAGTTTCAGATTTCGTCCTTGTAAATGTATTATCAATAGTTAACGTTTGCTGTGTGCTTCCAGCATCATGACATGCAAAGCGCCCAACATATATTATATCTTAATCACAGCAGCTTTAAGGCAGATATTATTCTTACTTCTAGTCTAGAGAGGAGGACACAGGCACAAAACCAAGCGTGAAGTCCCACAGAGCTGGAATTCAAATCACAGTTCAAAATCTATACTTTTGGTTACTAGGTAATACTAGATTCTCTCATCCAAGCCTCTCAAATCCCAGTTTTACAATTTTGGACAAAGGAAAGATTTTAATTGCAAAGTCAATAATCTTCTCCTGGCATATTCACACACATTGAGTAATATGTACCCCTTCTCCAAAGACAAAAAGGTCTTTCATAAGTTATTAAGAAATCTAATCCTGTGTTCTCTAAAATGTAGGCTTCAACCAAGTTGGTAAATCAGTAATCTAATGCTATTTTCAGAGTGATAATAGATGACTTGAAAATGACAGTATTAATGCAAAAAAATTATGCTAGATCATTATCATATATAAAACATCAAAGGTGTTTCCAAAGTAGTCTCTAAGTGTAAATGAAAATGTTACTTTATATGATAACAATCACTTTACATAATCATGCCTTTGATCAATTCTTATAACAACCAACAAAAGTCTGCAGCATCTCAATTCAAAGATGAAGAAACAGGAAAGTCACAGGTAGCATGTCAAGGGTCACAATAAACAATTTTTATGAAAATTAAAATCAACATCCTTAGAATTCCAATACTTTAATTCACAGTATCTAATGGGCTGTCAAGCAAGGTATATGTGAAAGAATCTAGAGGGTAGATTTTCCTGTTAAGTAAAACAAAAGATGATTCTGGGGGGAGGCGGGTACCAAACACTACAAATGTTTTCATTCAAGACAAGTAAATCCTCAAAGGTCTTTTTGGGTGTTAGTAATTCCTCTTTAGGTAGCACTGACAATATCAGGTTGCCTTTTCAGAAATACTAAATGGGTCACAATATTAAATATACTAAGTCTGACTCATTTCTTTCCATATTGAATTTTACATACTACTTGGGTTAATCCTGAACTACTAAGAAGCAGTAGTTTATGACAAGCACTCAGATACTCTTCCTACAAGCACTCAGATACTCTCCCTATAAAATATCTTCATGCTGATGATGAACTTCATGATCAATTTGTTTGAGGATATAAATTTTATTCACACTGTCCATTATGCTATCTGCAATATCCCATTTTAGTCCGGCAGTTTAAAAAAAAATTTTCCCGAAGAAGATTCAAAATATAGTTATATAAACATGTAGTGGATAAGACATGGCAAGTTACAGATACAAACTACTTAAGCATCAATTTTATGTCATGCTTGTGCTCACTTGTGTTCAACTCTTTGCAACCCCATGGACTGTAGCCTGCCAGGCTCCCCTGTCCATGGGGATTCTCCACGCAACTGTAGTGAGTTGCCACCTCCTACTCAGGGGACCAACAAATGTCTGTCTAGTCAAAGCTATGGTTTTTCCAGTAGTCATGTATGGATATGAGAGTTGGACTGTAAAGAAGGCTGACGGCTGAAGAATTGGTACTTTTGAACTGTGGTGTTGGAGAAGACACTTGAGAGTTTCTTAGACTGCAAGGAGATCAAACCAGTCAATCCAAAAGGAAATCAATCCTGAATATTCACTGGAGGGAGGGATGCTGAGGCTGAAGCTCCAAAACTTTGGGCGCCTGATGTGGAGACTCAATTCATTGGAAAAGATCCTGATGCTGGGAAAGACTAAAGGCAGCAGGAGAAGGGAACAACAGAGGACGAGATGGTTGAATGGCATCACTGACTCAATTGACATGAGTTTGAGCAACCTCTGGGAGCTGGTGAAGAACAGGGAAGCCTGCCATGCTGCAGTTCATGGGGTCGCAAAGAGTCAGACATGAATGAGCGACTCAACAACAACTCAGGGGATCTTCCCAACCCAGGGATTGAACCTGCATCTCCAGCATTGATCGGTGGATTCATTACCACTGAGCCACCTGGAAAGCCCATTAATTTTTAATAGGTATTTTATTAAGCTTCATGTTTTATTCTTTTGAAATATAATCCTGTGCAAGTTTTGTTCAGAAAATAATCTACACTTTTCAGACTATAAACTGACAAAAATACTCATGCTTCTGAATTAGGTGTATAATGATGTTTTCAAGTTTATGTTAAATGGGACTTCTTATATTTACAGAAATTAGGAAATGATAAAGAATATGTACAAATGTTTATCTAGAAAACACAAAATGTAAGATATTTTATACAAGTAAAAATTCTAAATGCCTGCTTTTGACAATAATGGCTCATCTAAAAGAAGCAGCAAACACAATCATCCTGATTTACTGGAAATAAATTTCTCTCAGAATCACAAATATCTGCTTCATTAACTTTGGTAAGTCAAAATTACTACAGGGCTTAATTTAAATATTTGTTATGCGAGCTTTCCAGTATCTCTACAGAACTGATTAGAGGAGTACACTGGCAGTCCAGTGGTTACGGTTCAGCACTTTCATAGCGGGGGGGCGGTGGGGTACCGACTGGGGCATGTGGGTTCAATCCCTGGTCAGGCGGCTAAGAGGCCAAAAACAAACACCCCCAAACTAATTGGGATGACAACCAAATCAATTAATTATTATAAAATTTAGATTACCTCTCTCTAAATGTAAAACCTGGGACTTCCCTAGCAGCCCAGTGGTTAAGACTGTGCTTCCAATACAGGGGACTCAGATTCGATCTAGTATCCTACATGCTGCAGAGCAACGAAGGCCACATGACAGCTGCTGAGCCCAAATGCCCTAAGATCCCACAAGCTACAACCAATACCCAATCCAGCCAAATAAATAAATAATAGTAAAAAAAAAATAGTAAATAAAGTTTGTATCTAGGAGTGATAAACTTAGAACATAAATAACATTGCCTACCAAACTTCTGGAGATGGTGAGGGGACAGGGAGGCCGGGTGTGCTGCAGTCCATGGGGTCACAAAGAGTTGGACATGACTGGGTAACTGAACACACACTGTAACACTGCCTATACATCACACATCAATAAGGATGCCGAATCTTCCATACGAATACATTATCCATATATTTGAAATCTGTGTTTTAAAGAACTGCTTCATTCTGACCATTTAACCACATAGCTCAGTCTTCCTAAACAAATGCCTGATAACACTGATCATTTTCTGATAAATCAATGTCATACTGAACAAGCATTATATAGCAAAGATGAGATCTTAAGAGGCAATTTGGGTAAACAGAAATTTAAACAGACTAAACAGTTCTTAATCCTATGACTTCACAGTTCTTCAGATTAAACAATTCACTGTTAGTAAAGCATCTAATAGCCTGCTTTGAACATTAATTATTTTCCTCTTCAATATGTTCCGCCTAGTCTCAAACTCCAAGCTTCACCCTCTCCCCAGAAAAAGTGTAAGCTAAAACCTTGTGTGGATTGTTGGAGACCTCCTATTTGAACTCAAAGACATCTAACTTTTCACTGCATAACACTGCTCCTTTTGACAAAGTCACAAAAGCAGTAAAATGAGGAATGAACAATTTAGATGGAGCAGAAAATTCTTGGTGAACAGTGAAAGTATGAAAAAAAGGAGTAAAAAGCATGGCGATCACTGGGCTCAAGCTTCAGTGTGGATTTGATTCTATGTACCAGCATTTCTCAAACCGATTTCTTGGACATACGCTCATATGCTGGGTTTTTAGCATTTATTATGAGAAATTCAAAATTATATTTTAATTTTGATGCTCCTCAAAAATAAAAATGCATGCATGTTCTGAATCAACTAGACTAGAAGGCCACCTTAGAACAAAGGGCTACCTGGGTTTGTGCTTATTAGTGAATTGTGCCTAGTAATTCCCTGGAAGTAGTGTTTTCCAGTTTGTTGGTTATGATGTATTAGTGGATCACAAAATCAACAGCAGCTTTCAAAAAATAATAAATGAATACAGAATGCATCACACACAGTAAAGATAAGTATTTCTGTCTGATACTCTTGTTTCAGTGGACAACTAAGTGGTGAAGTAAATAGACTTACATCTTACTCTGAGCTGAGTAACTCTAAAAGACTCTTGAGTTTCTGCAAACACAAACTTGAAAAAGGTGTCATGAGTACTGGACTGTCACTGAGGTAGAAGGTTAAAAGCAGGATGTTAGAATTTCACAAACTGAATGACAGGTTAAAAGAAGTTTATCAGTTAAGAAAAAATAAGTTCAAACATTAGGACAAGAACTATATTGCTATTATTAAATTGTGTAAGGCAGAGAGACAACACAAAACACCAAATACAAACGAGGTTTAACCTTAAGGTAAAGAACCATGGGAAATAAGAGATTGCTCCATAAATTTTCCAAAGGTACAATGATCAGATAGGGTGCCTTTCTATTTGGAGACTGAGATTAGAAAGCAGGAATGAAATGCCTTTTGCCAACCAGAGAGAAAATGGGCAATTACGTATGCTTTGAAAATGTAATTATCTTTGAATATCTTTGAATATCACAGAATATACCTGAGAAGAAAGCAGAGGTTGGGGCTACAGAGAATAAAAATCTGACCCATAAAAGTGCCCGGAATTGCAGTGGAAAATAAACACAAGTGGGATATGTCATTCAGTTCAGTCGCTCAGTCAACTCTTTGCGACCCCATGGCCTCCCTGTCCATCACCAATTCCCGGAGTTTACCCAAATTCATGTCCATTGAGTCAGTGATGCCATCCAATCATCTCCCCTGTCATCCCCTTCTCCTCCTGCCTTCAATCTTCCCCAACTTCAGGGTCTTTTCCAATGAGTCAGTTCTTTGCATCATATGGCCAAAGTATTGGAGTTTCAGGTTCAGCATCAAGTCCTTCCAATGAATATTCAGGACTGGTTTCCTTTCGGGTAGACTGGCTGATCTCCTTGCTGTCCAAGGAACTCTCAAGAGTCTTCTCCAACACCACAGTTCAAAAGCATCAATTCTTCGGCACTCAGTTTTCTTTATAGTCCAACTCTCACATCCATACATGACCACTGGAAAAACCATAGCTTTGACTAGATGGGCCTTTGTTGGCAAAGTAATATCTCTGTTTTTTAATAAGATGTCTAGGTTGGTGATAACTTTTCTGCCAAGGAGCAAGCGTCTCTTAATTTCATGGCTGCAGTCACTATCTGCAGTGATTTTGGAGCCCCCCAAAATAAAATCTGTCACTGTTTCCCCCTCTATTTGCCATGAAGTGATGGGACCAGATGCCATGATCTTAGTTTTCTGAATGCTGAGTTTTAAGCCAACTTTTTCACTCTCCTCTTTCACTTTCATCAAGAGGCTCTTTTCTTTAGTTCTTCTTTGCTTTCTGCCATAAGGGTGATGTCATCTGCATATCTAAGGTTATTGATATTTCTCCCGACAACCTTGATTCTAGCTTGTGCTTCATCAAGCCCAGCATTTCTCATGATGTACTCTGCATATACATTAAATAAGCAGGGTGACAATATACAGCCTTGATGTATTCCTTTCCCAATTTGGAACCAGACTTGTTCCAAGTCCAGTTCTAACTGTTGCTTCTTGACCTGCATAAGGATTTCTCAGGAGGCAGGTCAGGTGGTCTGGTATTCCCATCTCTTTCAGAAATTTTCCACAGTTCGTTGTGATCTACACAGTCAAAGGCTTTGGCATAGTCAATAAAGCAGAAATAGATGTTTTTCTGGAACTCTCTCACTTTTTCGATGATCCAACGGATGTTGGCAATTTGATCTCTGGTTCCTCTGCCTTTTCTAAAAGCTTAAACATCTGGAAGTTCATGGTTCATGGACTGTTGAAGCCTGGCTTGGAGAATTTTGAGCATCACTTTGCTAGCGTGTGAGATGAGTGTAATTGTGTGGTAGTCTAACATTCTTTGGCACTGCCTTTCTTTGGGATTGGAAAGAAAACTGACCTTTTCCAGTCCTGTGGCCACTGCTGAATTTTCCAAATTTGCTGGCATATTGGGTGCAGCACTTTCACAGCATCATCTTTCAGGATTTGAAATAGCTCAACTGGAATTCCATCACTTCACTAGCTTTGTAGTGATGCTTCCTAAGGCCCACTTGACTTCACATTCCAGGATGTCTGGCTCTGAGTGATCACACCATCGGGATATGTCACAGATTGTTGTAAAATTGGTCCCTGAGAAATCACATCTCCCTATACCGACAAAGAGGCTGATTCTGACTACTTGTTGAGTCAATGGGTCATGACACAAGCAGAAGCTTGGAAAGCAGTTGTTCAAGGAAACTGGCATTCCTGCTGCAAAGTGAAGAAATTCAGGCTGCCTCGCTAGAAGGTAGAGGGCAAGAGTTGAGAAGAGACGAGCAAACTTAACTGGGGCTCCTCAACCAAACCACCAACCACAAGACATGAGTGGGATCATCTGGGATCACTCAGTTCAGACAACCAACCAGCTGACTGCAGAACTATCCATCAGACCCATAACTTGATAACAGTAATAAAAAAGGGCTACTTTTTCAGAGCCACTGTGGTTGAGTAGTTACCTGGCATTAACTGATACAGGATATTTCAGGAAAAAACAAAGGCTGTAAGATTCTGAACTTCTAAATATGCTAGGACCTCAAACTTGGAAGCCCAAGTCTTCAGGAAATGGTAACCATATATCATCTACACTTACAAGTTAGTTAAAATTCCTTGGTTTGGATCTTACACCCTTAAGCTGGTTCTAATCTACCTTTTCTATCCAATTTTCCATCTCCGCCCCTGACGTTTTCTCCAAGATGCCAGTTTCAAAAATTGTTCCAGTTCTCTGAGGTTTATTCCCATCCTTCTAACATTAGTTACCCACATTTAAGACCCAATGTAAACAGTGTTTTCCTTTCCTGTTCAATTTTTAGCTAATTAAAGTAATTTCAAAATTCTCTAGTTTTTCTTAATTCACACTCCATTTACTGTATCACCAGGTACTTCACTATCTAATAGTATTACTTGCTTAACTATGAATATATTGCCAGACTTTGTAAACTCTATGCTACAAGTCTCCATAGCTCTCTTAGTGCTGCCACATACGAGAAATTTAAATATTTGTTTAAAATAAATTTTAAAATATATATATAATTGATTGAATTTTAACAAATCTTGGCTAAATATAGGATAGGTAAGGCGGGAAAGGTAACATTTTTTCTAATGAGGTGCACTGTGCAACTCTAAATGCTAAAAGAGAAACAATGAATCAAGAGACTCTCCTGGAAAATACATAGTTAAAAGTTACACAGGGTATCTGACTAACACATTAATAATAAGCAAACTTTCAATTTTAGAAGCAAGGCTATTCACATACTGGTTGTTTAATTTTATGAATTAAATTTGTGTGGGAGGTGAGAAAAATAAGGTAATTTCTCAACTTGGACAGAATTTCAAGGAAAATAAGTACAGCAGAAGTTTCATAGTTAAGACCATATATTTTCAAAAATCCTTGGTTTTGCAGGTTAGTAATCACTGGAAAAGACCCTGATGCTGGGAGTGATTGGGGGCGGGAGGAGACGGGGACGAATGAGATGGCTGGATGGCATCACCGACTCGATGGACATGAGTTTGAGTGAACTCCGGGAGCTGGTGATGGACAGGGAGGCCTGGCGTGCTGTGATTCATGGGGTCGCAAAGAGTCGGACACGACTGAGTGACTGAACTGAACATAAAATATTATGAATGGCAATTGCAAAATACATCTTCCCTTCCCCCATTTTAAGTTCGGGCCAAGAAGCGTTAAGGAGACAAGCAAAATTTGGTAAAGCTTTCCTTTGCTAAAACTGGTAAAAGTATATTCTGGAAAGTGGAATTTAATGTCTCTAGCATGCAATCATTCTAATTATGAACACTTAAATTATTTCCCCTGAGCATTACCTAAACTTTTGAAGTTTAAATGACTTATTACTCCCTCAATACCTAAAGTAATTATCACTAATTAACAAGCAAGCCATCTTTTCTTCTGATTTGAAGTGACCTACAAATTAACTTAAGATAGTCTCTAACAATCAAGTCTGGTTTCTCAAGGAGAATGTTTAAGAATTTTCAAAATTCTTGCCGCTACAATTAAAAGGAAGCAAAACATGGAGACAAAAGAATCAACTTGTATCAGATGAAAGAAACATATACAAAGATATACTGTAACTGCACAATTTTAACTTAGTAGCTCTCAACGGTTTCAATTTCATTTTTGTTTCTTACACCAATAAGGCACTAAACATAGTTAATAAAGGCATACTAAGGTCTAAGTCAAATCCCATTTCTTCAATAAAGCCTTCTGATACCGCAGGATGATGTGCTTACTACCTATTTTGAATTCTACTGAAACTACTGCACATGAAATTAAATTATTCTTTTAAATAATCACCAACAAACTGATTAAGACACAGACTAGAATCAATACACAATTTAAAACAAAGCCACAGCTTTACACGTGCAGCTACAAAATGCTCTCACTTTTTTTTTTGGTGAAACAAAGATGCACTGTACACTATGCCCTCATTTAAAAATTTTTTCTTCGAGACATGTGGCGTACAGAAGACCCATTCCCCCGCGCCGCTCATGGGGGACCCAAGTCCTTCTGATCGAGGCCCAAAAAATAAAATAAAATTTTTTCTTAAAAGAGTAAACGGCATTTCTGGAAAGATCCATAAAATACTATTAAGGGACTGTCTTTGTGGAAGGTGACTGGTGGGAAGGAGATCAAGTTTTCAGTGTTTGTCTTTTAAAAGATCATTTTAACATACCACATTTTCAATTTATAAAGAGAATAAAAAAGAAAGCAAGTATGTTAATGACACACAGACTTTTGACCCTCTTCAACTGTCATCTTGAAGTGATTTAAATATTTTCTTTTGGGGGGGGTGGGGGGTGGGGAGGGAATGATGCTTTGCCACTTGGCCTGTGAGATCCTAGCTCACCTTTGAGACCAGGGATGGATTGACTCTCACGCCCCCTGCAGTGAACGCACAGATCTAACCACTGGACCAAAAGTGATGTTTAAATCTTATCTTATTCGTTTACATCTTACTAGTCTCTTGTATCTTCTTATAAGCACAGAATTTCAGTGATATCTCTGCTTTAATCAGGTCAACTCAGTATGCTGAATTTGCCAACCTTTTTAACCTAGTAAAAGTGAATTGTTTGAGTAATTGTTTAAGTAATTGCTTATAATTTGTTAAGAAAGTAGAAATGCTCAAGTTCAATGTGCACTGAAGCTCAGTGTGCATTTACACAGTGGTCAAAAAGCACTGGCCTGGATCTGTTCCAGATTAACTACATTTGTTAATATACTGTGTGCCTACTAGTTGCTCAGTCATATCTGACTCTGCGACCCCATGGCCTGTAGCCTGCCAGGCTCCTGTCCATGGGTGCTTCTCCAGGCAAGAATACTGGAGTGGGTTGCCATGCCCTCCTTCAGGAGATCTTCCCAACCTAGGGATTGAACCCAGGTCTCCAGCATTGCAAGTGGCTTCTCTATTCTGAGCCAGCAGGGAAGCCCAATATACCTATACATTAATGTAAAAAGAACATAACAACCAAAAACATTAATATATTCCTTTTCTTTCTTGCCACTGTTTCTCAAAAGGGCACTGTGGGTCTTTAGGCAGAGTGGTACATTTCAATGGTGTGCAACTGTCCTGGTGACTTCAGAAAATGTAGCATCCATGACCCATGAGCACTAAATGCTAGTTCTCACAACCCCAGTCACTGGAGTAACCAAACAACTGACCCCACATATTTCCACATGTCCTTGAAGAGAGAAATGCAGTGGGAAAAGCATTATGCCTAGTTGAGAAGCACTGCTTATATGAACTATGGTAAGAACAAAGGTATGAGATACGTGTGTGTGTGTGCGTGTGTATGATATGCAACTGATTTTCCACAAGAGCAATTCCACCTTCTAAAATAATTATTAGGGACTTCCCTGGTGGTCCGCTGGCTAAGATCCCACACTCCCAGTTCAAGAACTAGACCCTGCATGCCACAACTAAGTATCCCACATGTAGCAACGAAGGTTGAAGATCTCGTGTCACAACTGAACCTGGCGCAGCCAAATAAAAAAATAAATAAAAGGTCATCAGTTTTGATAATAACCAAAAAAGTCATTACTCATTCATCAAGCAGTCATCCAGTCCAGTATATAATGCTGTCAACAAACACCATGCTCCAACAACTCATTCTTCAACTATTACCATGGCATAAATTTTTAAATGAACAGTCATTTAAAAATCCTTTCAAAGCAAGTCTTCTACTGAAATGCCTCTGCTGAAACTTCCAAATAAACAATGTTCCATATAAAAGATATAAATCACACTTTGCTGCAATTATTTGTCTTTCTCCAGAGACTCTAGAATCCTTGTGGCCAAGGCCCACACTTATGGTTGCCTGGTTCACGGTGCAGGTATTCAATAACAATGCTGAATGCGTGAGTGAAGGCTGGTCTAGTCTAATACAATAAAGAGTCCCAAGTCCCAACTATAATCAATTTTTATATATAATAATGATACAGATATTTTTATTCTAATTTGGTTTTTAAAAAAGCATTATCCAGATTACAACTAGCTTATAAAGATATAAAGAAATCTAAGATTTTTCTTTACAGACACTCCCATGTGCCCATCCTCTACCACCTTCCCCTACTTTTAAGCTTAAAGCAAATGCTCATGTAGAAGTGGGGCATGCTTCCAGGAACCAACCCAATATAAAGAGCAAAACAATACTGTTAACAATAAGGAAAACTTAAACATTTTTCATTTCTATTTTAGAAATGAAAGAGTTCTTCTCAGAACTCAAGAAATCTGTTACTCTCCTATACCTCATTCAAAAAGAAAGAAAAATCTATAACAAAAAAGAGTAAGCGACTTTATTCCTGCTGGTTTCACTACATTCTCCAGAAATTCACCTTTTGTTGAGGTAAAAAAATCAGGATACAAACGAAGTCATATTTTAAAATAAATGCAACAATGAGGATTACACAAGCACTAAGCATCAACACTTACAGAATGTTAACTCTGAAGCACACTAACTCTTACAAATATTATTCATCTTTGCCTTCCTGAAGCATGTGAATATCCCAGTTTTACAAGGAAACCTTAGAAAAAGCTAAATAATAAAGGTAGACGCAATTTCTAGCTCCTAGTATTTCTAGCACTGTTTTTTAGATCGCTCTAATAAATTCTGTAATTGTTAACCATTGCTCTGCTCAATTCCTACCTGAAATGTTAAGTAACAATGTCTATGATACAATTTTAAAGAAACAATTGTTTCCAGTTACCTCCCATCTGGCAAGACCAAATAGGTAACCAAATATACACACACACACACACAGAAAATGTTCTATGGCGGATCTGAAACATCAGATACACCCTCATATTCAAATAATGGAGATCACTTTTAAATGCAGTTACATTATTGTGGATTTTAGTGCCTGCAATACTTCATTATTTTTGAAATTCACAAACCCAGCATTTGTTTTATGACTATTTCAAGTAGCACTGGTCAGTAAAAACAATGTACATGTTGTAAGATGGAACACTTAAAACTGCTACAAAAAATTTCTTTCATGCTGACAAAAAGGAAGACTGCTTCATACATTAAAAATCATTTTAAAGTGACAACTATCTATGTTGCACACCCTCCAGATGAAGACCAACTTGTATGAAACTGAACTTTCCCAGAATTATTAATTCTGCTTATAATTACAGCTGGTCAAGAGTATTTACAGTAATCAGCCTTAAATCCATCAGTGGAAACTGCTACCTGAAAATTGTCTTTCAGCAAAGATACACTTTTCACGGACTATAAAAAGCTAATTTCACTTACAAATGAAAGAGCTCCTTTAAAGCATATCTTACTAAAGTTTTGTGGCTTTAAAAAAAAATCTAAGATAAACTTTAATATCTACAAGGCCAATTAGGAATGAGTAGTTACAGTCAGGATAGTGAGATTAGTAAATTTCAACAATTCTTTAAACCTAGGATTCAAAGGAATGACATAATCTCTAATTATGCCATAGGTACTCACCATATCTATATTACCTTAACAGGGTGGCTTTCACATTGCATTTATTCCCAGAAAGTCACCTTGCAGTCTCACAAATTTGTTTTTGGTTTGCTTGTTTCAAGAAAATGAACCACTATCAAATAATCTGTGACAATAAGGTGCAAACAACAATGGAGAATTTTGAGTATGGGATCAAGTATCCGTGATCTTGTGAAGATTCAAGAACGTGGAGGCTAAAAATCAAGTGAAAATGTGATCGACTCTGATATGCTAAAACGGCCCACTATTGTTCCACCTTCAGTTCAGTATTTTTCATAAACAACTTCTCTATGATGTGTTCACAAGCTAACTCGAAATGCGACCCGTATAAATTCTTTTGCTTCCTCAAGAAAATAATCTAACCAAAATCTTCACCATAGCCAGCAGCAGCACCTTGAAATTTCAAACTTAACTGGAGGGTATGTAATCAAGTCCAAATGTAGACACAAACTCCCCGATTTCTATCAAGCAAACAGTGCTATTAACATTCCAAATCCTGGTTAGAACGCAGTTACTGGAAAGCAGTGTCCCTGTTGCAAAAAAAGGAGGGTAAGGCCTGAAACTGACCTAAGCATGGGTCCACATAATCTTCTCCGTTCCACCGGAAGGCTAAACAGGGACGGCTCCAAGTAATAGAGGGGTGGGTAGACGGGGGAGGAAGGGCAGAGGAAAACACACTCCTCCAAGGGTGAAAGCAAAAGAGAGGGGGACTCTGGAGAAGCCACCCCACAGGGACATTCGACCCTAGGATACACACACAGCTTCCCTCCGCCGAGGAGAGCAACCTTTACCATGGAAGTGGGGCTCCTAGCAAGTAAAGGCAGGAGGGGACAACCTCCGCCCCCCTACCCCCGAACGTCTCGCCTGCTAGAAGGGATCGGCGGGGACTGCTCCTCGGAACATCAACAAAGGCCCCTTCAGTCCTAAAGCGAAACTCGAACAACAAAGGCCGGGAGACAGCGAGAACGGGACCGGGGGGCGGGACGGATGAAAGCAAGCTAGCGGAGGCAAAGGAATCAACCCAGTGGGGGCGCAGGCCCGTCGGAGTGGGAAGCAGGGGCGCAGAGGCGCGGGGCGCGGTAATCCCCAGTGCACAATAAGAGGAGGAAGCGAACCTGGCCTCCATTCCCCGCTTACCCTCTCCCACAGCGGGGAGGGCTCCAGACCTCGCCGTCCGCATCTCTCGGTCTCGGGGACCGCGCAGTCCCGAGTTCGGGGAAGGGAAGGGGAGGGGGAGATTTTCCATCCTGACCACAACTCCCTTCCCCCAGCCGGGAGCAGCCGACAACAACCGCCACAACGGCAGCCACACAAAGGCGCCTTCCTGGTACTCGCCGCTCCCGCCCGGGCGGCGGCGCCGACGATGCCAAGGCAGCGCCGACCACCGCTCGGCCGCCAGGCGCTCGCTCGCCCTCTTCCCCTCTAGCAGGGGGAAAGGGGGAGGGGACCCCAGGCGCCCTCACCTGGCACAGCTGCTGACAGTACTCCGTGGCCGCCTCCACGGCCGGCACCCGGCTCTCCCGCAGCTGCCGCTCCAGCTCCTGGAGCCGCTCGCCTAGGCGCTGCAGCTCCGCGGCGCAGCCGCCTCCGCTGCGACTCAGCCTCTCCTGCTCGGCCTCTTCGTCCGCCATCTTCACACCCCGCTCCGTCGCGTACGCACCTGGGTCACGTGATAACACAATGCCACGTTCGGCGGGGTCACGTGCCGGGCGCGCTCGCACGCCGCCGAGCACGTACAAAGGGCCGGTGGGGAGGGGGGGGCGGGGAGAGTGGCGCGAGGGGGCCGGAGGGAGGTGAGGGGAAGGGGAAGGGAGGAGGGCGGGGTGGGGCGGTGCGGAAAACCGCGGTTTACTTACCGCCAGCGGGAAGTGGGCAGCAGCGGACGAAAGGGGCGGGCCGGGGGAGGCCTGTTCTCGGTCACGTGGGCGCCGCGACGCGGGGAAAAGCCTCGGGAGGGGCTGCCGTTTCGAGCGTCCGGATCCCGGCGTGGCTTTCCCCAGTCCCCGAATTCTTCTACGGGCACATGCCCCGGTTCCCCAAGAGAATGGGTGAGGGAGCGCTCTGGGTGGGGTGGGGTAAGGGCTGCATTTGCGATTGGCCCGGAGGCAGGCCAGAGGCAGGGGAAGTGGGAGCAGGTAAAACCTACCCATGGACCACAAGCCCGAGAGCCAAAGCGAGACTCTGAACTGTCAAAATTGTCCCCAACTTCTCACCGGGATGGGGAGGAGGGATCTCCTACTGCCTGAGGTTCCAGATCTCGTCCCACTCTCCTCTGCAGCCCCAAGAACGGCTCTCCCTTGGAAATACAATCTCTAGGGGGTGGAGGCAACAAAGAAAAATAACAATTGGATCACAGCAGAATGAGGTCCAGTCAGTCCTCAGTCTGGAGAACGGAGCAAACCCATGAAAAGCAGAGTTTAAAAGATTTCAGACGGTGAAATTGTGGACGTTGAAACCAGGTGATTTGAAACCACGAAGACATTTCTGGAATAAATGATAGCCAACTAATCTGTTCCAACGCGATTTAAGACTCTCCTACACAGAAATCACCACCACTGAAAACACGTTGTATATGAAAGCTCTTGAAAGTAGGTCAAGAAAAAGACAGCAATAAGGACTTCATTAAAAATCACAACGGAGGTAAAATTGCTAAAATAAAAGAAGGTTATCTAGAGTTATAAGTTTAACAGCACTTTTTCCTGGCGCTGTAAATAGAGACGGTATTCTGAACCATATTTTATTTACAACCTGAAGAGAATGGATACTTGGCACTTGAACGAAACAGTAGAAGTAGTACAAAAATTCAAGTGCTTAAGCCTAAAGTTCAAACTATAACAAATATTTTTAGTAGTCTAAAATTAGACAAAAGGCTTATCTTCTTACAACTGGTCTACAGAAATTCAGAAACAATGATAGTGATGAGGTATCTAGAGGATTTCTAGTATTAGTAGAAAACATTCTAGACAGTATGTTGTCCAGAATGAATGTTTTGTAATGCATCAGTGATGCCAGTGTTTAACTGCCATTATATGAGTCGGCACAAAATGAACCCTTTATGAAAACAATTATCAGCTAAATAATAATACAGCATGTGTGTGCTGATATTACCTATTAACAACACAGGTTCTTCAAATGTTTAGGAATAGAAGAGTCTGTGGAGTACACTCAAAGGCTAAGGAACAAAGATACAAAAGTTTCATTGAGAGCTAAAAACCGACAATTAAGGCAGCTAATGGATTTTAGTATTTGTAGGTCTTGTGCCCAAGTGAAGTATTTTAGGTATCTAAACCAGATTTCTCCAATGTATGTTATCGTAGTATGCCAGTGAAAATATAAAAAGTGAGAAATATGAGATTAGCTACCAGTAAATCCAAAACATCTAAGGTTTCAAAGGCCAGCAAGGCATATTTTCAAGTATAATGGCTTTAGATCAGTTCAGTTCAGTCGCTCAGTCCTGTCTGACTGTTTCCGACCCCATGAATCACAGCACGCCAGGCCTCCCTGTCCATCACCAACTCCCAGAGTTCACTCAAACTCATGTCCATCAAGTCGGTGATGCCATCTAGCCATCTCATTCTCTGTCGTCCCCGTCTCCTCCCACCTCCCAGCATCAGACTCTTTTCCAGTGAGTCAACTCGTCGAATGAGGTGGCCAAAGTATTGAAGTTTCAGCTTTAGCATCACACCTAATATATAGAAAGAAAAAAAAGGAGAAAAGAAAGCAAAATATATCCAAAAGAAATGTATCCACTTATTGGCTTAAAAAAAAAGCCAGAGAATGTGGATCATTTCCACTCCCTGCCCATGATAGCCCTAAAACCAAAAAGATTTGATGAACAAATTGATTCTAAGCATTATCACTGTCTTGCAAATGTGCCCCAGCTTGGACTACTAAGTTGTTCACTTCTATTTGGTATCTTTCATCCCCACCTCCCCCTTCCTACATTCCTCCTTTAGAATCTATAGAAAATGTAAGGATTGGAGTGAGTGGTGCAATCATTTAACAATCATTTATTGAGTACTTTTGCACAGGGGAAAATCAAATGTGAATGAAAACTATCCCTGCCTCAAGGCAGCTTACAGTTTTGAGGAAGAGTGACCTGCAATGGCACTTCCTCTGACAAGTGTTCTATTGTGAAAATGAATGTAGATTCAATTTGGAACTCCAAAGGTGCTAGCTAGACATGTCCATCGAATCTCTACAAAAGTGCAGGTTTTTTAATTAAACGAGGACTGGAAATACTATGCTTTGACAGGTTGATCTTCAAGATCGCAGAAATTTCACTATCTATTTAAAAAGGTGTATCTACAAGTACACGATGTATTATTGCACTTAAGTCTATTTGGTCTTATATTAATAAGACACCTGTCAGATCACGGGAATCATTGCACACACACGCACACACACCCCTACTTACTGAGACGTTCCTGGGAGAATTCGGAGGCCTGTTCCATCCAGAAAACAAGCATAAGCTCTGGGGACCTCAGTGTCTGCGTCGCGAGTACCCCGTACCCATATAGGACACAGCGCGACTGCTATGGACGTGATATAATCATGTGGACCTTCACTCCCTAGAGACTCGATTTCAGAGTAAATTTGGGAGACAGAAAAAGCCCCCCACTTCACCCCTGCGATCAGCAAAGCCGGGGAGACCCTTAGGGGACAGAGGTCACTGCATCCAGGCCGCGCCTGCCAGCCTGCTTCACGAGTTTCCCAGGCTGCGTGGGCCCCCACCTCGCCAGGGCACATTTTTCCCCCTAAAATTCTTGAAATGGCAGAGCCTGAGAGCCGGAAGGGCGCGGGGTTGTGCCTGCTAACAGAGCCAGAAGGCCGCGCCCGGGCTGCGGCGGGCGCGGCGGATGGCTCAGGGCGGAGGCCCCCAGGGCGCAGAGCGACCCCGGCACGCTGGGAGAGCCCGCGGGCCGCCCTCCCGCCGCCCTTGCTCCCGGCCCCGTCTTTCTCCTGGGGCGACCGGGAAGGTGCATGGGGCTGGAGCCGGGCTGCGGTTGCCTCCGATCCGCTCGGCTAGCCGTGTCCTCGGACGGGGCTGGGCTCACGGGGCGCGGCCGGGCGCTCGCTGCCCGGAGGCCGGCGCTTAGCAGCCGCAGCCCTGACATCTGGCGGCGCGGCTCCTCCACCCAGCCCTGCGGATCGAGGCCGCGGAACCACTGTGGATCCTGGCTCAGTAGTCGCGGCCGCCCGGAACCTCCAGGCCGAGGGATGCTGGAGCCTCTCAAGGGAGCGGCGGGGATGCTAAGTCTGTCGTGCGGAGACCCCGACGCGGGCGCGGCTGCTGGGTCTCCGGCGGGCACTACCTGCTCTTTTGCGAGGGGCTGGGCCGCCAGGCCCCAGACAGGCCGCCTTCTGAATCTCTGAGGTGAGGGCCGGAGTCTGTCTGGGGATCGGTCCGGTATCCCCCCGCTCCCCACCCCACGCCGCCCGGAGTCTGGGAAGCACTCATTGTGTGCAGACACAAAGGAGGAGCATGGATTGAAGGTCTATTGGAATCGGTTAAAAACACACCACACTTTGCCGAAGAAGACATTTTTCATGAGACGAGCAGAGAATGGAGTTCAAAGTTGAAAACAGGAGGCAGGTGCTGTGCCACACACTGAAATGATGCCAAAGGCGCCGGAAACGCCGATCCCGGGTTTAAAAGGATGACTTGGAGTCCTTGAATTCTTCCCGGAAAGAAGATAGCATATATATTTAAATGAAAGTGAAAGTGTTAGTTGCTCAGTCCTGTCAGATTCTTTGCGACCCTATGAACGGTAGCCCACCAGGCTCCTCTGGCCATGGGATTCTCCAGGCAAGAATCCTGGAGTGGGTAGCCATTCCCTCTCCAGGGGATATATTTAAATGAAAAAATAGTTAATGAAGAGGGATATTTGTATTGCCTATTTGGATTTGTCTTTCTTTCCCGGAGGAAAAGCCAAGTGCAGATGAGAAAGAGTAATAGCATTCTAAGGAAAAATACTTTTAATAGAGCCTCAATTATTCAAACATATTAACCTAGGTGAAAAAAAATTGCAAGATAAAGCAAAATAAAATCTTGATATCATAAATGTGGTCTATGCTGTCTCAGGGAATGCTTGTGTTGATTCACAGCGTCTGTCTAGACAAGAAATCTAGAAATTGCCTTTAGAAAGGCAATATAAAAAGTGCCTTTTTCTTATTTCTAAGTATTAATCATTGCACTTCCTTTACCTCACTAGAAATCCACCAAAGAATATCACTTTTATGGTATCTGGATTTTTAAAAACAGAACTGTCAAAGTGTGATAAACTTGGAAATGCACAAATTTCTTTTACTATTTTAGGACATCAACTTCTTAGGAGTTTTGCTGATTTCTGTGATTCGTACAGGTATATTCTTCAATATAACAACAAAAACAATAATAATAATGTCAATTGAGTGTTTAATATTCTGTTCATACACTGGACCAGATGAGTCCCACTAGATGCTTACCCTCTATCACACCTTTACAAAAATGTTCATTTACTCATGATTCCTCTCTCCACATCCTCACTCTCTTGACCACACCCTCTGTAATCAGGGCTTCTCTGATAAGTCTTCCTTTATGATGGTAATGAAGTAAAGTCTGGATATATCTGTCACCAAAGTAGAGTTGACTGATGTGTTCTATTTTCCCTTAGCTTACATGCCCCCCCCCCACTTTCCATACAGAAATAACCACCCTTCAAAACTCCTATAGCTTCAATCTATTATTTACTGCATTTTGATTTGAAATCCCTTATCTTGCCTTTTATTACAGTCTATGCTCATAAGCCTGTAAGCCCTTTGAGGGTAGAGATTGTGTCTTATATCCAGGCTCCCTTCTCTAATATTCCTTGACACATTTCAAGGTAAAAATGAGTAGTCAATAAATGCCCATTGAACTAAATTTAATTTGATTTATTTTGGGCGGTCATAGATAATGGATTTATATTTATCCTCATATTATCAAAAAATATCCTAGACTTTACAGAGTGAGTAATGATCCTCTCTAAACACTGTGCATGCTAACTAAGTTGCTTCAGTCGTGTCTGGCTCTTTGCAACCCTGTGGACTGTAGCCCACCAGGCTCCTATGTCCATTCTCTAGGCAAGAATAGGAATATCTAGACATTTGTGGCTCAGACGGTAAAGCGTCTGCCTACAATGCGGGAGACCTGGGTTCGATCCCTGGGTGGGGAAGATCCTCTGGAGAAGGAAATGGCAACCCACTCCAATACTCTTGCCTGGAAAATCCCATGGGAGGAGCCTGGTAGGCTACAGTCCATGGGGTCGCAAAGAGTCGGACATGACTGAGCGACCTTACTTAGTTTGGAGAAGGCAATGGCAACCCACTCCAGTATTCTTGGCCTAGAGAATACCTTGGACAGAGGAGCCTGGTGGGCTGCTGTCCATGGGGTAGCACAGAGTCGGACATGACTGAAGCGACTCAGCATGCCTGCATGTGTTGGAGAAGGAAATGGCAACCCACTCCAGTATTCTTGCCTGGAGAATCCCAGGGACAGGAGCCTGGTGGGCTGTCGTCTATGGGTTTGCACAGAGTCGGACACGACTGAAGCGACTTAGTAGCAGCAGCAACAGCAGGCAGTTAGATATGACCTAAACAAAATCCCTTATGATTATACAGTGGAAGTGGCAACTAGATTCAAGGGATTAGATCTGGTAGACAGAGTCTCTGAAGAACTTTGGATGGGGGTTCATGGCATTGTACCAGAGGCAGTGATCACGACCATTCCCAAGAAAAAGAAAGGCAAAATGGTTGTCTGAGGAGGCCTTGCAAATAGCTGAGAAAAGAGAAGTGAAAGGCAAAGGAGAAAAGGAAAGATATATCTATTTTAATGCAGAGTTCCAAAGAAGAGCAAGGAGAGATAAAAAAGCCTTCCTCAGTGATCAATGCAAAGATATAGAGGAAAATAATAGAATGGGAAAGACTAGAGATCTCTTCAAGAAAATTAGAGATACCAAAGGAACATTTCATGCAAAGATGGGCACAATAAAGGACAGAAATGGTATGGACCTAACAGAAGCAGAAGATATGAAGAAGAGGTGGCAAGAATACACAGAAAAACTATACAAAAACGATCTTCATGACCCAGATAACCATATTGTGATGGTGCGATCACTCACCTAGAGCCAGACATCCTGGAATGTAAAGTCAAGCGGGCCTTAGGAAGCATCACTATGAACAAAGCTAGTGGAGGTGATGGAATTCCAGTTGAGCTATATCAAATCCTAAAGGTGATACTGTGAAAGTGCTGTACTCAATATGCCAGCAAACTGGCTTCCTGGAAAACTCAGCAGTGGCCACAGGACTAGAAAAAGTCAGTTTTCATTCCAATCCCAAAGAAAGGCAATGCCAAAGAATGCTCAAACTACCGCACAATTGTACACATCTCACACTCTAAAGTAATGCTCAAAACTCTCCAAGCCAGGCTTCAACAGTACATGAACTGTGAACTTCCAGATGTTCAAGCTGGCTTTAGAAAAGGCAGAGGAGCCAGAGATCAAATTGCCAACATCTGTTGGATCATTGAAAAAACAAGAGAGTTCCAAAAAAACATCTATTTCTGCTTTATTAACTAATGCCAAAGCCTTTGACTGTGTGGATCACAACAAACTGTGGAAAATTCTTAAAGAAATGGAAATGCCAGACCACCTAACCTGCCTCCTGAGAAATGTTTATGCAGGTCAAGAAGAAACAGAAGTGGACATGGAACAACACACTGGTTCTAAATAGGGAAAGGAGTACGTCGAGGCTGTATATTGTCACCCTGTTTATTTAACTTATATGCAGAGCACATCATGAGAAATGCTGGGCTGGATGAGGCATTAGCTGGAATCAAGATCGCCAAGAGAAATATCAATAACCTCAGATATGAAGATGACACCACCCTTATGGCAGAAAGTGAAGAAGAGCTCTTTCCGTTCCGCACACCACTGAAGATCCTGGTGTCACCATGGGCCGCCGCCCTTCCCAGTGTTACCAGTATTGTAAGAACAAGCCGTACCCAAAATCCTGCTTCTGCCGAGGTGTCCCTGATGCTAAGATCTGCATCTTCAACTTGGGGTGTAAGAAGGCCAAAGTGGATGAGTTCCCACTCTGTGCCACATGGTGTCAGATGACTATGAGCAGCTCTTTTCTGACGCCCTGGAGGCTGCCCATATTTGTGCCAACAAGTACATGGTAAAAAGCTGTGGCAAAGATGGTTTTCACATCCGAGTGCGGCTCAACACCTTCCATGTCATCCGTATCAACAAGATGTTGTCTTGCGCTGGAGCTGATAGACTCCAGACAGGTGTGCGTGGTGCCTTTGGAAAGCCCCAGGGCAAAGTGGCCAGGGTCCACAGTGGCCAGGTCATAATGTCCATCTGCACCAAGCTATAGAACAAGGAGCGTGTGATTGAAGCCCTCTGCTGGGCCAAGTTCAAGTTCCCTGGCCGCCAGTACATTCCACATCTCCAAGAAGTGGGGATTTACCAAATTCAACATGGATGAATTTGAAAACCTTGTGGCAGAAAAGTGACTCATCCCGGACAGCTGTAGGGTCAAACACATCCCTAATCGTGGTCCCCTGGACAAATTGGCGGGCCCTGCACTCATGAGCATCAGTGCTGTCCCCTCCTTAATCATGCTCACCAATAAATGCTATTTCCTGTCAAAAAACCCAAAAAACCAAACAAACAAAAAAAGTGAAGAAGAGCTAAAGAGCTTCTTGATGAAAGTGAAAGAGGAGAGTGAAAAACTTAGCCTAAAACTCAATATTCAGAAAACTAAGATCATGGCATCTGGTTTCATCACTTCATACCAAATAGATGGGAAACAGTGAGAGACTTTATTTTGGGGGGCTCCAAAATCACTGCAGATGGTGACTGAAGCCATGAAATTAAAAGACACTTGCTCCTTGAAAGAAAAGTTATGACCAACCTAGACAGCATATTAAAAAGCAGAGACATCACTTTGCCAACCAAGGTTCATCTAGTCAAGGCTATGGTTTTTCCAGTGGTCATGTATGGATGTGAGAGTTGGACTATAAAGAAAGCTGAGCACTGAAGAATTGATGCTTTTGAACTGTGGTGTTGGAGAAGACTTTTGAGAGTCCCTTGGACTGCAAGGAGATCCAACCAGTCCATCCTAAAAGAGATCAGTCCTGAAATATTCATTGGTAGGACTGATGCTTAAGCTGAAATTCCAATACTTTGGCCACCTGATGCAAAGAACTGACTCATTGCAAAAGACCCTGATGCTGGGGATGATTGAAGCAGGGAGGAGAAGGGAACGACAGAATGAGATGGCTGGATGGCATCACCAACTCGATGGACATGAGTTTGAGTGAACTCTGAGTGTTGGTGAAGGACAGGGAGGCCTGGCGTGCTGTGATTCAAGGAATCGCAAAGAGTCAGACGTGACTGAGCAACTGAACTGAACTGAACTAAGAATATTGGAGTGGGTTGCCATGCTCTTCTCCAGATGGTAAAGAATCTGCCTGCAATGCGGAAGACCTGGGTTCCATAACTGGGTTGGGAAGATCCCCTCAAAGAGGGTATGGCAACCCATTCCAGTATACTTGTCTGTAGAATCGCCATGGACAGAGGAGCCCGTGAGGCTACAGTCCATGGGGTCGCAAAGAGTCAGGCACAACTGAGCAACTTAGCACAGCACACCTACAAGAACCTATTTGCAGCTGCCTTTCAAATATTTTGGGGAATCCATGTTTTATCAATCAAATTATCTATAATCAAAAGTTATGGCAAGTAGAATCAAAAGATGGCAAGATAGATGTTCAGTTGTTACACTATAGCAGGTGAACTGCTAAAACACAGGCTCTAGCTTTCTCTTTCACAAACAAACTGTGCTTTAGATCTAATTTAGTTTTGTCTTTGCTCTTACATTTTGTTACAATATTGGTTTTTTTTTATCATCTGCTCAAGAGATTCTAAATTTCCAGTCCGATTGGTTTTTTAACATAATCAAATCGTTTCTCAATTTCTTCACCGTGTGTTTACTCACTGTCATTTAGTGCAATGCTTGATATGGGACCTTACCACCTTCCTAGAATTCTAAAGAGAAAAATAAATGTAAGAAGATTATCTCTGACTCCAGATAGGGTTTATTCTTCAGTATCTGAATTATCTTACAGGAGAACCTCTAAAACTTCAGTGTGCATAAATTCACTTGAAAATTTTGACTTAAATGCAAATTCTCAGGCCACACCTCTCAGTTCAGTTCAGTTCAGTCGCTCAGTCGTGTCCGACTCTTTGCGACCCCATGAATCACAGCACACCAGGCCTCCCTGTCTGTCACCAACTCCCAGAGTTCACTCAAACTCATGTCCACAGAGTCGGTGACGCCATCCAGCCATCTCATTCTCCGTCGTCCCCTTCTCCTCGCGCCCCCAACCTTTCCCAGCATCAGAGTCTTTTCCAGTGAGTCAACTCGTTGCATGAGGTGGCCAAAGTGTTGCAGTTTCAGCTTTAGCATCAGTCCCTCCAGTGAACACCCAGGAATAACCTCAGATATGCAGATGACACTACCCTAATGGCAGAAAGTGAAGAGGAACTCAAAAGCCTCTTGATGAAAGTGAAAGAGGAGGGTGAAAAGGTTGGCTTGAAGCTCAACATTCAGAAAACAAAGATCATGGCATCTGGTCCCATCTCTTCATGGGAAATAGATGGAAAAACAGTGGAAACAGTTTCAGACTTTATTTTTTGGGGCTCCAAAATCACTGCAGATGCTGATTGCAGCCATGAAATTAAAAGACGCTTGCTCCTTGGAAGGAAAGTTATGACCAACCTTGATAGTATATTAAAAAGCAGAGACATTACTTTGCCAACCAAGGTCCATCTAGTCAAGGCAATGGTTTTTCCCCTGGTCATGTATGGATGTGAGAGTTGGACTGTGAAGAAAGCTGATCGCCGAAGAATCGATGCTTTTGAACTGTGGTGTTGGAGAAGACTCTTGAGAGTCCCCTGGACTGCAAGGAGATCCAACCAGTCCATTCTAAAGGAAAATAAAGATATAAAATAAAAAAAATAAACATCTTCCTCCATTTCTGACCTCCAAGATCAAGTCCCACCCTGTTACTTGGTTTAGCAATGATTTACTTAGTCTTAAAATTTTATTTTCCCTGGTGATCCAGTGGTTAGAACTCCATACTCTCACTGCTAGGAACTGAGGTTCAATCCCTGGTTGGGGAACTAAGATACTGCAAGCTGTGCAGTGGCAAAAATATATATATATATTTTTTTTCTTCTGTATATATAAGCAACGTATGCTTATTACTACTCTTATTTTCTTAACAAATCTATTCATGCCACTTAGTTGGATGGTTTTCCATTTTACATTTTTCTCTCAGTAATTTATTTACAAGTTTTCCATATCAGGATTCTTTTTAATGGGCATATGATAGTCCATGGTATAAATGAAGGTAATTTAATTAATCATTTCTCTGATGGGCAATTAGGTTATTTTTTTTTTAATATAAAAATGCTGCAGTGACCTTCCTTGTGCATATATTTGATTATTTTTTTTGATTATTTGAATAGGTAAATATGAATGGATAATTTCCCCAATGAAGAATTATTAAATCAAAATAATTTGTGATTTTATTTTAGTCAGATGTTGGTAAATTGTGCTTCCAAAATATGGGACCAGCTACAGTCCCATCAACACTTTAGAAAGGTGTTGAAAAGAACCCATTTTCAAGGAATCTTTAGTAGAACTATGTTTTGTCAAGCCTTTAAAACAATCTCATCATTTAAAAATAGTACCATATTTTGATGAGCATTTCTTAAATTTTGAGCATCTTTTTTTAAGTTGAAGTATAGTCGATTGACATTATTGTGTTCATTTCAGTTGCACAGCACAGGCATTCGTATTTTTTCAAATTATATTCCATTATAGGTTGTAACAAGATTTTGGGTATACTTCCCTGTGCTATACAATAAACCCTTGTTACTTATTTGTTCTACTTATCATAGTTTGTATATGTTAATTTTGTGCCTGTCAGTTCTCCCCACCTTTGGCAAACATAAGTCTCTGAGTCTGTTTCTGGTTTGTATATACATTCATTTGTATTATTTTTTAGATTCCACATATAAGAGATATCATATAGTAGTTGTCTTTCTCTGTCTGACTCACTTCACTACATATAATATTCTCTGGGTCCATCCATGTTACTGCAAATGGCAATATTTCATTCTTTTTTATGGCTGAGTAACATTCCATTGTGTGTGTGTATGTATTCATACCACATCTTAAGCCAGTCATCTATTAATGAGCATTTGGGTTGCTCTGTGTCTTGGCTATGGTAAATAGTGCTACTATGAACATAGGGATATATATATCTTTTCAAATTAGAATTTTCTCCCTTGTCAAGATGTATACTCAGGAATGGAACTGTTGGGTCATATGATAGTTCCACTTTAAATATTTTGAAGGAAGTTCCATTGTTTTCCATAGTGGCTGTACCAGTTTACATCCCCACCAAAGTGCAGGAGGGTTCCCTTTTCCCAACACCTTCTCCAGTATGTTATTTGTTGAATTTTTGATGATGTCTATTGGAGAAGGAAACGGTAACCCACTCCAGTATTCTTGCCTGGAGAATCCCATGGATGGAGAAGCCTGGTAGGCTACAGTCCACAGGGTCGCAAAGAGTCGGACACGACTGAGCAACAGAACGGAACGGAAAGGATTCTGACAAGTGTGATGTGATAACCTCATTGTGGTTTTGATTTGCCTTCTTTAATAATTGGTGACACTGAGCCTTTTTTCATGTGGCCTTCACTTTTTGGCAAAAATTTCCATTGCATTATGAGGTCTTGGAGCTCCCATTCAAGTCTATATCTTTGTCTGCAGACTAAGTAAATTATAAATTTAACTTCACTATTAATATTGGTATTGCTTTTAGCAAACTCACAATATAAAATTTCGGATCTTTCTACAAACATTTATTCAAAGGGTCTATTCAAGCTCAACATTCAGAAAACAAAGATCATGGCATCTGGTCCCATCACTTCATGGGAAATAGATGGGGAAACAGTGCAGTGTCAGACTTTATATTTTTTGGCTCCAAAATCACTGTGGATGCTGATTGCAGCCATGAAATTAAAAGACGCTTACTCCTTGGAAGGAAAGTTATGACCAACCTAGATAGTATATTAAAAAGCAGAGACCTTACTTTGCCAACCAAGGTCCGTCTAGTCAAGGCTATGGTTTTTCCAGTGGTCATGTATGAATGTGAGAGTTGGACTGTGAAGAAAGCTAATCGCCGAAGAATTGATGATTTTGAACTGTGGTGCTGGAGAAGACTCTTGAGAGTCCCTTGGACTGCAAGGAGATCCAACCAGTCCATTCTAAAGGAGATCAATCCTGGGTGTTCATTGGAAGGACTGATGCTAAAGCTGAAACTCCAATACTTTGGCCACCTCATGCGTCGAGTTGACTCACTGGAAAAGACTCTGATGCTGGGAGGGATTAGGGGCGGGAGGAGAAGGGGACGACAGAGAATGAGGTAGTTGGATGGCATCACCGACTCTGTGGACATGAGTTTGAGTGAACTCCAGGAGTTGGTGATGGACAGGGAGGCCTGGCTTGCTGTGATTCATGGGGTCGCAAAGAGTCGGACACGACTGAGTGACTGAACTGAACTGAACTGATAGGGACAGGGGAGCCTGGTGGGCTGCCATCTATGGGGTCGCACAGAGTCGGACACGACTGAAGCGACTTAGCAGCAGCAGTAGAATGGATGTCACAATTTGTAAGAATGATGAGAAAATGTAAAGATAGGAAGACAGTACTCATACTCCAATGATCTTATTTTCTGAGATATTAACTGTCTTTGGAACATCTTACCCTGAATGGATTTGCTCTGAGAACTGCCTGGCGTACACAGGGTGGTCCCTGGCCACTCAGGTTGTTTGAGGCAATCTACCCTCATGCTGTACCTGATTGGATAGTAATGACTCTTTGACCCAGAAATTTGCAGTTGGAATGCAGAGTCATTTGATCTGTGTGTGAACCTGAGTGGATGGAAACAGTGAGGCATATATCTGTGAGGTGAGCTGCTGCAGGTCGAAGAAGAGGCAGAGAAAGCCAACTTGCTGGGCAGGACATGAAGCTGATGTGTAGAAAGAAGTGGAGCCCGTGGGGTCCCAAAAAGCCAGTGACCAAGGGGGTGCTTTCCATGAGGCTTGACAGCCTTGTAGTCCCTGACTGACTTCCATGGTTGAGTTAATAATATCCCTTTTTACTTAACTTCACTGTGAAAAGTATGTCAGTAGTAATTAATAGAATGTTGACTCAGATAGGGGAAATTAAATAAACATCCATGAGACAAATAAGAAACTAAGAAACATATTAGATAAATGAAATGTGTAGAGAACAGTTCAGCATGTATGACTGAAAATAGTTTGTGAAGGTCCAGTAAGTGGGATTCAACACTAGAAAGGTAGATTAGAGCTGTGACTATTACAGCACCACTGAAAATTTTTTGTTTGACCACACCTCACGGCTTCAGAAATCTTACTTCTCTGACCAGGGATCCGACCTCCACCAGCAGTGACAGCATGGAGTCCTAACCACTGACTGCCCAATCTATTGACAATTTTGAGCAGCAGAGTGACATGAAAATAACTTACCATCTACTGAGTGCTATTAATAATAAAATGCCAGGCAAGAATTCCTGGAGTGAGTTGCTATTTTCTTCTCCAGGGGATCTTCCCAATCCAGAAATCAAAACTCTGTCTCCTGCATCTTTTGCATTGTCAGGTGGATTCTTTATCACTGAACCACCTGGGAAAACCAAAAATGCCAGGGAAAATCATCTTATGTGTATATTTTCATGTAATTGCAACTATAATGATAACTTACAGAAATTATTATTATCCACAATACAAATAAGAACTAATGAATTGAAGATAAAGTGGCTTAACTAATCCTCTACCCTTAGCTTACTTCAGATTTGGGGGCTCAAATCTGATGTTGCTGTTTAGTCGCTAAGTCTTGTCTGACCCTTTTGCAACCCCTTGGACTGTAGCCTGCCAAACTTCTCTGTCCTTGGGAATTTCTGAGGCAAGAATACTAAAGCAGGTTGCCACTGACCACCAGAAGATCTTCCTGACCCAGGGATCGAACCCATATCTTCCACGTGTCTCCTGCATTGTATCAGATTCTTTACCACTGAGCCACCTTGAGTTGCCTTAAAATCAGAGTTGTCCTTTACAAGGGCAGCTCTAGCTGGAAATCCTTAGGACAAAATAGAAGAGACAGAAGGCAAAGAGGCTAATTAAGGAACTTCTTCCTGGGAGAGATGTATGAGAGCTGCTGGGATACAACATTGGGAAGGGAGAAGAGAAGTGATGGAAAGATTTTGTAGGCAAGTTTGAACAGTTGTGGGACAGACAGGAGAGGGGAAGAAAAAGGTCAAAGCTGAACTCAAGGTTTGAAAGCCAAAACTTGGAAGGGCAGTAATACCCTGAACAGAAATAAGAAAGCAAAAGAAAACTTAACCTGGGTGAGAGCAAGTGTGGGAGGGGATCTTGATGGGTTCATTTTGGGATGGAGATGCCAGCACAACATCTAGGTGATGCTGTCTATCAGGCAGGTGGATGTGTGAAGGGAAAAGTCACGTTTATAAAAATTAAAATAAAAATTAAAGCCATGAACATGGATGAGATGGCCAAAGTAGAGGATACAATAAGACTGATGACTAAAACTTAGAAAAATATTTAGTGGTCCGAAGGGGGTTTCTGAAGAGATCAAAGATCCAATATAATAGAAGCACGTTATGTCACTGGAAGCAAAACAAAACAAAACAAAAAAAAAAATAGTAATCACTCAACATCAAGAGCAACTAAGACACAACTTCAAATTTTAAGGATCTGTGAAGATATGGCCCCCGCCCCAAATAGAAACTTAACAGTGGCAAGTGTGTCAAAGAAAGTTGTTTTCCAAGATAATTGTACCAAAAAATGGCTTTATGAGTTCGGAGGTGGAAATGGAGGGCTTAGGCTTCAATTCATGAAGATCGTCACTACAGATATTATGGACATCCTGCATGACACACTACAAGGCACATGTATGCAGTCATCTTTAACACAACTAGGGACTTTAGGTGTACTGTGTTTTAAAGGGAAAGTATTTGGAGTAACGGAAAATTCTTAGTGCAAAACTTTATACAGGATAGTAATGGTGATTGGTTAACCTTTTAAAAGTAACCTTTTGAGTCCCATACATATATATATATACATGTATATGTGTGTGTGTGTGTGTATAGCTTGAGTAAATAAAAAATAAAAAATACTCCAACATCTTGTTTGTCATAAAATTAGTTTTGATAGTTATAGACTTACAACCTCGAATAAATATGTACACAGTAGTTTCTAATTCTTCTGTGAGGAACGATACATACGATCACTTGGAAGTTAAAACCTGATGTTTTGACTTTAATCTTGAAAGTTTATTTGAAGCACATTCGATTCATTTTTTAATTCCTGCTTTTACTAGTTTGACAGGAAACCCAAGCATAGAGAACACATAAGTTTCTCCTGGTTTGTCTTTTCGGCTTTACTTCCCTGCTGTGTTGTGCCAGTCAGCACTCAGTAAAAAATGATTCTTACTTTCTAAATGATGCATCAAAGCTGTAGACAGTTGAGTGCTTGTAGGGGTTCTGTTTCTTTCTATACCTGAAATAGGGCAGAGCACTAAAGAAGGAAATCCTATAGTGGAATGAAAGTAGCAGCAAGACTTGGGCTTCCTGAAGCAAAGTTAAAAGAAGTTGCCTCCTTGGTTCACTGAATATTTTATATAAAATAAGTAATTCTTACTAGAAATCAAGCCATTTGTGACCTGTCACTAATACAAAACAGAAATAATATACCAGAAAACCATTCTATTAGCAGAAATATCAAATGAGAAAGAAACATTAGTTCACTCTTAATATTCCTTTACTGATGTAAGAGAGTAAGTTTTCCCCTTAAGGGGATATTTTAACATCTAAGTTAATAAACAATTTCAAGCATGATATATTCATGGAATTTCTTACTAATATTACACAGCATAATAATTGCTTAAAATTGAGTCTCATTTAATTGAATAAACAAAATAGGAAATGAAAGAGGATAAATAAAAGCCAATACTACAAAATATAAAAAATCATAAGAGGAACAGTTATATGCCAATAAATTGGACAGCTTATAAGAAATGGGCAAATTTCTAGAAAGATGCAGCTTGCTAAGACTGAGTCGAGAAGAAACAGACAATAATATCACTTACATGTGGAATCTAATTTTTTTTTTAAATGAACTCATTAAAAAACAGAAACAGACTCACAGATTTTGAAAACAAGCTTATAGTTACCAAAGGGGAAGTGGAGGAGAAGGATAAATTAGGAGCTTGGAATTAACATACACACACTACTATATATAATACAGATAATCAACAAGGACCTGCTGTATAGCACAGGAAACTCTACTCAATATTCTGTAATAACCTAAATGGGAGAAGAATCTGAAAAAGAATTAATACATTTATACATATAACTGAACCATGCTGCTTATAGCTGAAACTAACATGACACTGTAAATCAACTCTACTCAAATTTTTTAAAAAAGAAGAAGAAACAGACAAATTGAACAGACCAATTGCTAAAAGTGAAACAGAATCTATAATTTTAAAAAATCTTCACATACAAAACTTCAAGAGTAGTTGGCTTCACTGTGGAATTCTACCAAATATATAAAGAAGAACTTATACTATACTTCTCAAACTATTCCAAAAAATTGAAGATAATAATAGTAAACAATAAATGCTGGAGAGGGTGTGGAGAAAAAGGGCCCTCCTACACTGTTGGTGGGACTGTAAATTGGTGTAGCCAACACTATGGAGAACATAGTTTTCACGTATGTATGGAAACTCCATACGTATATATCGAGCTTCCCTTGTGGCTCAGCTGGTAAAGAATCTGCCTGCAGTGTGGGAGACCTGGGTTCGATTTCTGGGTTGGGAAGATCCTGTGGAGAAGGGAATGGTTACCCACTCCGGTATTCTGGCCTAGATATTCCATGGACTTTATAGTCCATGGGGTTGCAAAGGGTCAGACACGACTGAGCAACTTTCACTTCTCGTACATATATATCATATGTGTATAGCTATATCTATCCATATACACATACACATGTATGGGGAACACTGCTGCTGCTAAGTCACATCAGTCCTGTCTGACTCTGTGCGACCCCAGAGAGGGCAGCCCATCCCCCGTCCCTGGGATTCTCCAGGCAAGAATACTGGAGTGGGTTGCCATTTCCTTCTCCAAAGCATAAAAGTGAAAAGTGAAAGTGAAGTCACGCAGTCGTGTATGACTCTCCGCGACCCCATGGACTGCAGCCTACCAGGCTCCTCCGTCCATGGGATTTTCCAGGCAAGAGTACTGGAATGGGTCGCTATTGCAACCATAAAAAATCATTTGCAGCAATATGGATGGTCCTAGAGATTAACATGCTAAGTGAAGTGTCAGAAACAAATATCACATGATATCACATAAATGTGGAATCTGAAAAAATTATACAAATGAATATGTATAGTTTAGTTCAGTTCAGTCACTCAGTCATGTCTGACACTTTGCGACCCCATGGACTGCAGCACACCAGGCTTCCCTGTCCATCAACAACTCCCAGAGCCTACTAAAACTCATGTCCATTGAGTCGGTGATACCATCCAACCATCTCATCCTCTGTCGTCTCCTTCTCCCCCTTTCAATCATTCCCAGCATCAGGGTCTTTTCAAATGAGTCAGTTCTTTGAATCAGGTGGCCAAAGTATTGGAGTTTCAGCTTCAGCATCAGTCCTACCAATGAATATTCAGGACTGATTTCCTTTAGGATGGACTGGTTGAATCTCCTTGCAGTCCAAGGGACTCTCAAGAGTCCTCTCTCCATGACTACTGGAAAAACCATAGCTTTGACTACACGGACCTTTGTTGGTAAAGTAATGTCTCTGCGTTTTAATATGCTGTCTAGGTTGGTCATAACATATGGAAGTCAGAATGATTCACTGTGAGAAAGACTTGATTAGCCATTGCTGGCTTTGAAGATGAAAGGGGGCAACAGCCTCTAGAAACTAGAAAAGGCAAGAAAATGGGTTCTCTTCTAGAGCCTCTAGAAGGAATGTAGCCCTGCCAAAGCCTTGACTTTAGCAGTAAGACTCCTTTAGGACTTCTGACCTCCCGAACTGTGAGATAGCAAATCTGTATTGTTCTAAGCTATGTAGTCTGTGGTCACTTATTACAGTAGTCACAAGTGCTAATGTAACAAGTACTAATGTCCTAAAAAGATGGAAGATAGTCTTTAAACTGATTAATTTTAGTATAGAATCAACAACTTGAAATTTGTAAAACAAGGATACTTAAGACAAAATGGGCTTCCCATGTGGCTCAGTGGTGAAAGAATTCACCTACCAAGGCAGGAGTTGCAGGAGATCGCTGTTCGACCCTTGGGTCTGGAAGATCCCCTAGAGAAGGAAATGGCAACCCACTCTAGTATTCTTGTCTGGAGAACCTCATGGAGAGAGGAGCCTAGAGATGTTAGAAAATATAACAGTGATTTGGTTTAGAAAACAATTTATCAAAACCAACTGCTAAGTGTTACTGCTGGTTGTAAAGGATGTTAATACCAGATTCTTGATGCAGAGGATGTTTTCACATTGTTCAGCAGCATTATACTCAGAAGCCAAATAAGCCTTTCAATCAGAGTATTTGTACTTTGTTTCCGTTTACTAAAATAAAGCTTACTAAAAGGAGGCATATGCCCAGTAGAGTGTGTTGAATTCAATCAACATAGCTGGATTTGGAATTTTAATTTCACTAGCAGTATGAGAAGGTTCACCTGTAACCAGCTCTCTGGGGAAGATTGTCTTCCTGTGTAATCTGATTTCCATAGTTACATAGCATGAGAACCCGGCTCCTTGAAAACAAGGTATTGATCTGCTAAGAATTTACCTTATTCTTATTCATAAAGCTGTTTTCAGTTGCAAGCATTTAAGGCTCTGAAAAATCACCCTATTCTAAAGGAATATTAACTAAAGCTTGGAGTGATGGATGTTGCTCTGATTTTTCTTCTTTTATTTTATAGATTACCATGCATTCAAGTTGTAACATATTCTTCAAAAGTAATATTAGCCTTTGAGAAGCTGAAAAGTCTCTGAACTGACCAGTTGTTCAATCACTCAGATGTATCCAACTGTTTGCAACCCTGGGGATTGCAGCATGCCAGGCTTCCCTGTCCTTCACCATCTCCTGGTGCTTACTCAAACTCAAGTCCATTGAGTTGGTGATGCCATCCATCCTCTGTCATCCCTTTCTCCTCTGCCTTCAATCTTTCCCAGCATCAGAGTCTTTTCTAATGTGTTCCTGCATTTTCATAAACTGAAAATATTCTTTTTTTATCGGAATATAGTTGCTTTACAATGTTGTGTTAATCTCTGCAGTATAATGAAGTGAGTCCGCTATATGTATACATGTTTCCCTTCCCTCTCGGACCTCCTTCCCACATCCGCTTCATGCCACCCACCTAGGTCATCACCGAGTACCAAGCTGAGATTCTTGTGTTTTGTAGCAGGTTCCTGCTATTTAACACCTGGTAGTATACAAATTTTAAATGGGCCTTATCCTCTTTTGGTTTGTTGGATATTTTCAACAAAATGCCCCTGACTTTAATTTATAAATCAAATGGTGGGAGAAAAGGGAGTGACAGCCCTCTGAGAACTTTTTTTGGGAGGATAGATTGATTACAGAAGGGTTTGTAAGCCCAGAGATTTTATGGTTAGTCTTACAAAATTCCCAGTTTCTTGCAGAGACTTATTTCTAATTACTAAACTTTATTCTCCACAAAGTTTTTACACCTTCCCACCTTTCCTTTCTTTTCCTTTTCTTAACTATCAAAATATTCCCCAAGAAATTTCCTTCATAACCATATACATGCATGTTCAGACAACACAGCCATTTCAAACAATATTGAGTTCCATTTGGCGAGGATTATGTGTAAAAATGATGGCTACGAGTTTCTTGAAGTGGAAGAGTGTGCTTCTAGCACTGTTGATGCTTTGCTGTGTTAATATAAGTGAGAATTATTCTTTGGTAAACATTCAGCCATAAATTCTTCCTGGTAGGTGGGAAAAACCAGCAAGTGGGTTCCAGAACCCAAAGAAATACTGTAGGTTGGACTGTGATGGGCTGCAATAAAGGAAGAAGTAACCAAATGATGGAGGATTATACAAGGAGACCAATGCATGAAAAGTTTGAGGTCCTGGCCAGACAGTTCATTTCTGTCATTTCTGCATCGTTACATCTGGAGTTGTGTGGTTTTCAGTACCAGGACCTCTCCTTGCTAGCTAGACTCTTTTCTCTATAGGTCCATTTGTATGGGTATTTTCAGCTTTCCTTAGTATTAACTATGTATTTTCTCTTCTACTCCTAATAATATTTAGTGCTGCAGTCTAATTCTAAAGTTCTGCCATCATTTTAATAATTTTATCTTAAAGTTTTTGGCTTGTCCCATTTTAGTTTCTTGGCTTAGGAGTAGACAGTATAATCAAATAACCAAAGACAACTTCATGTTATTTTAAGCAGCTTTTCCTCAAAAATGTGAGTTTGGTTTTGCCTTCCTGGAAAGCACTCTATCTCTGATCTCCTTTTAAGTAAAGGTTTTCTATGTAAAAACTACATAAAGCCAAAGTAGTCTCAAAATATCCTTCTCTACTATATTACCAAAGCAGAATGAGAGTGGAAGAAAAGCGTTCCAAATTTTCATTTTCCAGCTATGTGCAGTAAATTATTTTTTTCTGAATTACATGCCCTTAAATCTTTTGTCAATTATTGTTGAGAATTGCATCATTTTCTCAGTAAAATAAACCAGAACCTGTAAAAGAGGTTTCACAAAATACAATAGCAAGGATGAAATCCAACTCAATTTTAATAAGTGCTGTGCTAGGTCCTTGGGGTTTTTGATTGATGATAAACCTATGTATAGTACTTGTTAAATGTTTATTGATTTCAGCCTCCTGGTAAAAATCATTGCCTAGTGGAAAAACAATAGCGGAGAAATAAAATGAAAAGCAATACAGTATTTATTTTTTAAAAGATTAATGGGAATACAATGAATGTAATAAATTCCTCTTGTAACCTAGCTGAGTAGCAGAACTAAGAATGTAGAAAATTTTGGGAGAAGAATGTAATATTAACCATTTCTTAATAAAAAGCTTTATAACACATATATCTTCAGCAGCTAAATTTATTTTCCTGTAGCTCTTTGTATATAATTTTCACTCATACAAACCTTTGCATTAATTTGAAATTAATTCAAAGTATTATGGTGATATAGAGTTTAGCAAGTATTAGTTTCCTCCTCTAAATCTCTCCTGAAATCAACAACTTGAAAATACATTCTTTGTTCAGGATGCACAGACTCCATTGTTTAGCACCAAGATAACAGCTCCACACACAGTTATTCTCTTCCTTGATTAGGGGCAAAATGTCACCTTTGCTGAAAGCAAACCACTGCTTTTCACAGCAATCAAATGATCAAAATTGCACTTTACAGATATAAATTGTTAATGGATTTCTGTAGGAAAAAAAATGTCATTGATAGGGTAAGTTGTTGTGTGAGCCAAGAATTGGAGAAACCTGTAGGAATCTAGGACAAACATAATTTTATGATTCATTTAAAAATAATTATTTAAATTGATCACTAAATCCTGTTTCTCAAATGTATTCTTTATAATAAGTCCTTCAATAATTATTAAACTGCCTTTGGTACTGAATCAAATCACCATAATCTGTACCCAAATGAGGTTTTAAAATATTAGTTATGGATGTGGTCCCCTCTGTGTTCTTCTGTTTCCTTAACCCTTTCCCAGTTGTGCTATGGGATGGATGTTAGGCTGCCAATGCCCCCACATGTCCCAAGGACAATGGAACCAGAGAAACAAGGTAGCAATTTCCTTTTTTCTTTTTCTCTTTTGTGCCATGTAAGATCTTATTTCTCTGATCAGGGATTGAACTCAGGCCCTCAGAGGTGAAAGCACAGAATCCTAACCAGAATTGAGGAATTCTTAAGGCAGCAACCTCTTGTTTTTGATCAATTGTTTCCTTGCTTTTAAATTTGAATCTCCAGGACTAAGTATAAGGCAGAGAGATTGGAAAGAATACTTGATAAATGAGTTCCACTCTGCCCTTACCTCCCTTCATTCTTGCCTGAGAGCTGTGTTTATGCCTGATGGCATAAACCATGAAGAGGTTTCCAGAAGAAGCTCAGTGGCACACAGCTTGCTGTCTCTCCTGTTAGCTCTCTCTTTTTAAGGAAACAGATAATTAATAGACTCTTGTGTGCTTGTGCTCAGTCACTAAGTCATGTTCTACTGTTTGTGACTCCATGGACTGTAGCCTTTGCCAGGCTCCTCTAAGAGATTTTCCAGGCAAGAATACTGGAGTGGGTTGCCGTTTCCTTCTCTAGGGGATCTTCCTGCACCAGGTTTCGAACCCACATCTCCTGCATTAGCAGGTGGATTCTTTACCACTGAGCCACCATGTGTGCGTGATAAGTTGCCTCACTTGTGTCCAACTCTTTGTGACCCTGTGGACTGTAGCCCACCAGGCTCCTCTGTCCTTTGTCTAGGCAAGAATAGTGGTATGGGTTGCTGTGCCCTCCTCCAGGGGATCTTCCTGACCCAGGGATCAGACCCTGCGTTTCTTATGTCTCCTGCAATGGCAAGCAGGTTCTTTATCACTAGCACCACCTGGGAAGCCCCACCACTTGAGCCACCAGGGAAGCCCAATTAAATATGGCTCAGCTGGTAAAGAATCTGCTTGCAATGTGGGAGACCTGGGTTCGATCCCTGGGTTGGGAAGATCCCCTGGAGAAGGGAAAGGCTACCCACTCAAGTATTCTGGCCTGGAGAATTCCATGGGGTCACAAAGAGTCAGACACGACTGAACAACTTTCATTTCATTTCATCAAATATTTACTGAATGTTATATATGATCACCTTAAAGAACTATTGAGGAAGTGATTGTGCAGCACAAACAATGCATGTTTTAAGAACCAGAAAAAGGAAAAATTCAGAACGGAATGAAATATGATTCATGCGGGAGAGAGAACTTGGGTGGAAGGCAAAGACATATTACTGTTGCTTTTATCGCTAAGTCATGTGCAACTCTTTTGTGACCCCATGGACTGTAGCCCACCAGGCTCTTCTGTCCATGGGATTTCCCAGCAAGAATACTGGAGTGGGTTGCCATTTCCTTCTCAGAGACATATTGCTTATTAGTAAAAATTAAACAAACACAAAACACAAAAACCAAGCAAGGAAGGAATAGGTCTTCAAAAGGATAATCTTTTATTTCTGGAATTCCCTCTAAAGCAAAGAATCACTATAGCCTGGATACATGCAAAAACTGAAAAAGAATTAAGAACGAATAATAAGTGACAACAATTCCTTTTCCCCTTAACTGGTTCAATCCCATAATGGGCAAAGAAGTGCTCTTTATGAAGGCTCAGTTGTGGATGTAAATATATGAGGAAACTTCCTTTCAGCAGGCAAAATGGCCAGAGGAGAATGATTGCTCTTTACTTTTCTTTCTCTGGCTAGTCTTCAGGTGGAATTGTCCAAAAAAAAAAAAAAAAAAACCCACCAAAAATTATTCTGAAATATAAATTTCCCTGTGCTGTGCTTAGTCACTCAGTTGTTTCCAACTGTTTGTGATCCCATGATCTGTAGCCCACCAGGCTGCTCTGTCCATGGGGATTCTCCAGGCAAGAATACTGGAGTGGGTTGCCATGCCCTCCTTCAGGGGATCTTCCCAACACAAGAATGAAACCCAGGTCTCCTGCATTGCAGATGGATTCTTTATCACCTGAGCCACCAGAGAAGCCCAAGAATACTGGAGTGGGTAGTCTATCCTTTCTCCAGGGGAACATCCCAACCCAGGAATTGAACCAGGGTTTCCTGCATTGCAAGTGGATTCTTTACCGTCTGAGCTACCAGGGAAGCCCATAAATTTCCCCTCTAGAAACAAACAGGAGAGCAAATTGCTGCTTATGTTAAGACCTTGCATTACTGTTTGGGGAAATTTCCCAGACGCCATCTTGTGAAAACATGTGTGTCTGTGTGTTTGTGTGTGCGTGCATGAAGTTCATGATGAAGATCTTGCACTTAAACCTCTATTGCCACATCACCTCTTTCACATGCTTTTCCCATGGAGCTGAACCTCGGCAACTATTCCATTATTTGCTCAGAAAAAACATTATGAAACTGTCATGGACTGAATCGTGTCCCCTCCCCCACCACCAGAAATTAATACATTTAAGCCCTAACTTCTATTGTCATGGTATTCGGAGATAGAATCCTTGGGAGGTAATTAGGTTTTGTTGCTGTCCAGTCGCTCAGTCAAGTCTGATTCTGTGAGCTCATGGACTGCAGCACGCCAGGCTTCCCAGTCCTTTGCTATCTCCCCAAGTTTGCTCAATCTCATGTTGAGTGGGTGATGCCATCCAACCATCTCATCCTCTGTCATCCCCTTCTCCTCTTGCCCGCAATCTTTCCCAGCATCAGGGTCTCTGCTTATCAGGTGGTCAAAATACTGGAGCTTCAGTTTCAGTATCAGTCCTTCCAATGAATATTCAGGGTTAACGTCCTTTAGGATTGGTTAGTTCAGTTGCTCAGTCGTGTCCGACTCTTTGCGACCCCATGGACTGCAGCACGCCAGGCTTCCCTGTCCATCACCAACTCCCAGAATCTACTCAAACTCATGTCCATCTCGTCGGTGATACAATCCAACCATCTCATCCTCTGTTGTCCCCTTCTCCTCCCGCCTTCAATCTTTCCCAACATCAGGGTCTTTTCCCATGAGTCAGTTCCTCTCATCAGGTGGCCGAAGTATTGGAGTTTCAGTTTCAGCATCAGTCCTTTCAATGAATATTCAGGAATGATTTCCTTTAGGATAAACTGGTTGGATCTCCTTGCAGTCCAAGGGACTCTCAAGAGTCTTCTCCAACACCACAGTTCAAAAGTATCAATTCTTTAGTGCTCAGCTTTCTTTATAGTCCAACACTTATATCCACACATGACTACTGGAAAAACCAAAGCTTTGACTAGACAGACCTTTGTTGGTAAAGTAATGTCTCTGCTTTTTAATATGCTGTCTAGGTTGGTCATAACTTTTCTTCCAAGCAGCAAGTGTCTTTTAATTTCATGGCTGCAGTCACCGTTTGCAGTGATTTTGGAGCCCCCCAAAATAAAGTCTCCCACTGTCTCCATTGTTTCCCCATCTATTTGGCATGAAGTGATGCCATTTCCATGGATGCCATGATCTTAGTTTTCTGAATAATGAGTTTTAAGCTAACTTTTTGACTTTTCTCTTTCACTTTCATCAAGAGGCTCTTTTCTTTAGTTCTTCGCTTTTTGCCATAAGGGTGGTATCATCTGCGTATCTGAGGTTATTGATATTTCTCCCTGCAATCTTGATTCCAGCTTGTGCTTCATCCAGCATGGTATTTTGCATGATGTACTTTGCATAAACGTTAAATAAGCAGGGTGACAATATACAGCCTTGACATACTCCTTTCCTGATTTGGAATGAGTATGTTGTTCCATGTCAAGTTCTAACTGTTGCTCCTCAAACTGCATACAGATTTCTAAGGAGGCAGGTCAGGTGGTCTGGTAGTCCCATCTCTTGAAGAATTTTCTTCAGTTTGTTGTGATCCACACAGTCAAAAGTTTTGGCATAGTCAATAAAGCAAAAGTAGATATTTTTCTGGAACTCTCTTGCTTTTTCGATGATCCAACAGATGTTGGTAATTTGGTCTCTGGTACCTCTGCCATTTCTAAATCTAGCTTGAACATCTGGAAGTTCACAGTTCATGTACTTTTGAAGCCTGGCTTGGAGAATTTTGAGCATTACTTCATTAGCATGTGAGATGTGTGCAATTATGCAGTAGTTTGAACATTCTTTGGCATTGCCTTTCTTTGGGATTGGAATGAAAACTGACTTTTTCCAGTTCTGTGGCCACTGCTGAGTTTTCCAAATTTACTGGCATATTGAGTGTAGCACTTTCACAGCATCATCTTTTAGGATTTGAAATAGCTCAACAGGAATTTCTCCACTAGCTCCACTAGCTTTGTTCATGGTGATGCTTCCTAAGCCCCACTTGACTTTGCATTCCAGGATGTCTGGCTCTAGGTGAGTGATCACACCATTGTGGTTATCTGGGTCATGAAGATCTTTTTTGTATAGTTCTGTGTATTCTTGCCACCTTTTCTTAATATCTTCTGTTTCTGTTAGGATTGACTGGTTTGATCTCCTTGCAATCCAAAGAACTTTCAAAAGTCTTCTCCAGCACCACTGTTCAAAAGCATTAGTTCTTCAGTACTCAGTCTTCTTTATAGTTTAGATGAAGTCGTCAGGACACTCAAGAAGGGGTTAGCGACTTTTAAGAAGAGATGCCAGAGTTTGCTCTCTCTTTCTCTTCACCATGTTGGGATATAGCAAGAAGGTGACCGTCTGCAAGCCAGGAATGGAATCCTCACCAGGATCCAACCATGATAGCACCCAGATCTCAGACTTCCAGCCTCAGAACTGAGAAAATAAATTTCTCCTGTGTAAGTCCTACAGTCTATGGTATTTGTTCACGGCAGGCTCATGAGGACATTTTCTGAATGTCAAGTGGGATATTGACTTTGAGTCGACAGGAATGTATTATGATGAACATTAACTGCAGCTTCTTACCTCTTATGCATCATGATGTCAGGGTTGGAGCTGGGTCTGATCATAAAATGCCAGTGACAAAGAGACCCCAATTGTTACTTACTTGGGAGAGTATTGCTGAGAGAACAGAACTATTCACAAATGACAGAGAAGCCCTTAATGTCACCTCAGGGGTTAAGGGTCTCACATCTTCCTCTGCTGGGCCATGCTTTCATAGTTTGTACAGATCAGCAACTTACTCTGCAAGTCTTGTGGAAAAAAAATCATCTTGTATCCCTAATTACTGTCACACACACAGAACTAGAGATTTTTTACTTGGTGTGTGTCTAGGTGAACAAGTATAAACTTCAACAAGCAGAATCTGATGCTTATGATTGGAATCTGCAGCAATAGTTTCTTCAAAAGTGTGATGGAGAGAAACTTCTGGATGATCAGACTGAAAGATTGAATTAATTCCAGGTTTTTTGTCCTCTCCATCCCTCATCCTGACCATGCGGTGTGACTTGCGAGATCTTAGTTCCCCAACCAGGGATCGAAGCTGGGCCCCACCAGTGAAAGAACCCAGCCCTAACCATTGGAAGGCCAGGGAATTCCAAGTCAACAGTTTAAACTGGGTGTGAGGGCATGTGCAGGAGAGAAATTGCTTGAGTTACTCAACTATTTATTAGCTGGAAACACAAATTATCACTCTCACTTTTGGGAAAAGTCACATTATCCCTTAAACTATTGTGACTATGGTGCATGTATGGGGGGCTTCCCAGGTGGCTCTAGTGATGAAGTATCTGTCTGAAATGCAGGAGAGGCAAGAGACATGGGTTCGATCCCTGGGTGGGGAAGATCCCCTGGAGAAGAAAATGGCAACCCGCTCTATTACTCTTGCCTGGGACACCCCATGGACAGAGGAGCCTAGTGGGCTACATTATAGTCTATAGGGCAGCAAAGAGTTGGACACGACTGAGGACGCAGGCACAAACATGCACATGGTGCATATGTAGAGAATCCTGGGTTGTCTGCACAGAAAGTAATGGCTAGAAATTATATTCAAAGATCGTAAAGCCAGCAGTCCTTCCCTAAACGCAAGGGAAATTGTGAAATTATGTGAAATTGTAATATACTTAATTTTATTTTTGTATGCATTCTAGTAATCATGAAAAGTTTATTTTCAAAATAGGTGAATGATTATTTTTAGAGTAATTTAGGAAAGGAGAGAACTGGAAATAGGAAAGAAGAAAATGACAATAGCATTGATGGCAAATTATGAGAACAGGGTTCTGGAAATTTTGAACTAGAGGAACAAGGGTGAAAAAAAATACAAATATTGGAATCAGCCAGTTATGTCTGCTAGAAGAAAGGACACTGAGATGCCCCTAAAGGGGTGACTCAGAAACCCACTTCAGTCCAATTCTGGGGGCACCAGTAAAAGTCTTGGGTAATAAAAAGAGTACAGCTTTAACATCTGGGTGAAGAAGCAGACACACGAAAAGCATAACTTTTCATGTGATAATACACAACTTAGGATGTGCATTATCTCCAGAAAAGTTAGACAAGCTTACCAGAATTTCCTCAAGACTGCAAGTGAAGGAGACTCTAACAAGTTGCTAGTAAACAGGAAATGGTACTTGGAAATTAATGGTATAGTGCCCAGTTTCACTCATTTACAATGTTTCTACACCCAGCTTCAACCCTGGTCAAATGCATGGTGGAAGGAAGACTGTATATGACAGGTGTTTTTACATCTGTTCAAGCTCACAGACCCACATCTGCACCCCTTGGACACAAATCTGTTTCAGAATTCAGAGATTTTTTTAAAGTATTAATTTTAGAAAAATTATGTCTATGTAGTGTACTCTTGCCTAGAAAATCCCATGGATGGAGGAGCCTGGTAGGCTGCAGTCCATGGAGTCGCTAAGGGTCGGACACGACTGAGAGATTTCACTTTCACTTTTCACTTTCACACATTGGAGAAGGAAATGGCAACCCACTCCAGTGTTCTTGCCTGGAGAATCCCAGGGAAGGGGGAGCCTGGTGGGCTTCCGCCTATGGGGTCACACAGAGTCGGACACGACTGAAGTGACTTAGCAGCAGCAGCAGCAGCAGCATATATACACATATACATGTTTTGCTGAGAAATACTGAAGTGCTTGATTACTCTATTATAAGCAATTTTCCCAAACTCCACCAGAGGCCAGATAGATAGATATAAAAAGAATATAATAATTACATATAATATATATTCTTTATATACATATTATAATTATTTATATACATATATATAAAGTTTAGGAAAGCAACTGATAATCAAGTAATCTAACACTCTGATATTTCTCAGGAATACATAAATATTCACACAAAGTAGAATGAAGATTGTAAATGATCTCCTCAGTTTGGGCCAGGATTTACTGCCAAATGAGTCTGAGTTGAGTCGGGTTTTACTGCCAACAGGGTAATGAATAAGATTTCACTTTTAAGAGATTTTTAGATTTCGGAGGTAGGGCTGTGGGATTATAAAATTATATTACTTTTTAAAAAACCTAAGACTTAGTTTTGGCCAAGAACTATGGAGTTGTGTCAAATTACACTTTTTCCATGATAGCTGAGGTCATAGAATCTGGGATAGACAAAACATAAGATGTAGATGGGTTCCCAGGACATCTCCCAGGGAAGTTGCCTGGGAAGGGTTTTCTCATAGTGACCAGGCATGCACAGAGCTATTGGCACAATCTTGTCTTGTGACTGTAGTCAGTAGGACCTGTTCAAAATTTCCACCATTTTTTATCAAACTTCCATGTCTTGATGAGGTTGCAGGAACCCAGTCTGCAATTATTTTAGCATGCACCTATAACAAAGCAACAGAAACATAAACTCCAGCACCATGGTAAGCCCAGACATACAAAGCAGGAGTGTTTCAGGAAAATAATAAACTGAACAAAACAGAGAAACAGAAAATAGGAAATGCAGGGAATGTGAGGAAAAGTAGGTAAGAGTCTCCCAGAATAACTTCATGCTGGATCCTAAGAGAAAAAAAGCTGAAAAAGCAGTATGGGACCAGGCAGGAACCGATAGACTTGTGCTAAGATGTCTGCATTATTGATTTTCCCCAGTGGCTCAGTGGTAAAGAATCAACCTGCAATGCAGAAGCTGTAGGAGACACGGGTTCAATCCCTGGCTTGGGAAGATTCACTGGAGGAGGGCATGGTAACCCACTTCAGTATTCTTGCCTGGAGAATCCCACGGACAGAGGAGCCTGGTGGTCTATAGTCCATGCAGTCACAAAGAGTAGGACACAACTCAAGTGACTTAGCATGCATGCCAAGTGTAGGGAGAATAATATTAATAACTAATATGGATAGAATAGCCTTTAGGTGCCTGGCATTGTCTGTTTTACGTGAACCGGGTTAATTACTTGTCACAGCAACTTCATGAAGAGCGTACTCTTATTACCCACATTTTATGGATGAAGAGACTAAGGCATTTCTAAACATTTTAGAAATGCATGGGGAAACAGCTGTAATTCATATGATTGTTACTTCTATGCCAAGTACAAGGGTCATAATGATAAAAATAATAATAGTTAATGTGTATTAGTGTTGATTTTTTGTGACTCATGGTCTATGGCATTTTTGTATTAGTTTATTTACTGTTCACAGCAGTACTATGATGTGACTCTTACTACTCACATCTTACATGCATCTATGGATAATTCCCTGGTAGCTCCGAGGGTAAAGAATCTGCCTGTAATTCAGGAGACCTAGACTTGATCCCTGGGTTAGGAAGACTCCTGGAGAAGGGAATGGCAACCCACATCAGTATTCTTGCTTGGAGAATTCCACGGACAGAGAAGCCTAGCAGGCTACAGTCCATGGGTCTCAAAGAGTTGGATACGACTGAGCGACCATCAGTTTCACTTTTAAGGATAGCTATTACTTATCATTAGAAGAAGATGGAATTTGCAGCATCAAATTTATTCAATTTTCAAAAAAATTTTAATGATGTAACCTGTGACAAATCTTTATTCCTGTAAGTAATGGGAATGGAAGAAGCTTTATTGTGGCAATATTACTCAGTTTTAAAAATTTCTTTCAAGTTCTGTGCTAAAAATAGGGCAACTGACAGCTTGATTAGGTGCTCCTTCAATTTTATTGAAAGCACAGAATTAGAAACCTCCTAACCAGCAAAGTATTTGTTACTGTCTTTAGAGTTCTCTCATTTCTGCAGATCTCCCAGAGGGGCTTCACTCAAAGTTATCAAATGAGTATTCAGTGTGCGGAGTCACAGCCTTAGCTTTTCACACCAAACTGGCCAGGATCACAATGCAGGGGTCTCATAAAATAGTCATTTCACACCTTTGGCACAGAGATGGCTATGGCAGTATCTTTAGGCATGGCAAGATTCTTCTCAAGAAGCAATATTTGCTGAGGGCGAAACACAGACAGGTGAGCTCTCAGAGGTCAAAGTTCTTTACCCTGACCACATACACAATCATTTCATTCCAGAAAGACTGTAGAGGAGCTATAATTAATCACTGACCTTGGCCATAAAACTATCTCAGTAAAGGACTCAGAAAATTGTATACCTTTAAGAAATATGATTTTCTGATGGAAATATTAAGTTAAACTGGTTGCAAGATATTGATAAATGGATTTATAGTGTTTTAAATTATGAACTCATTTAAGGTTGAATGATATTGAACAAAAGTAAAGACTTTGATTTGAGAATACTTGATCTCTAGTTTTTTTGAGGAAAGTCGTATAATAGAAAGTTTGATTCTACCTTAAAGCCAATATTGGACTATTTGAATAGGCATGTAATCTGTGCATAAGAAAATGTTTATCTCTGTTTGTAGTGGGACCATGTATCCAAATCATGGAAAAAGTGAAAGTGTTAGTCACTCAGTTCAGTTCAATTCAGTTCAGTCGCTCAGTCGTGTCCGACTCGCCGCGATCCCATGAATCACAGCACGCCAGGCCTCCCTGTCCATCACCAACTCCCAGAGTTCACTCAAACTCATGTCCACAGAGTTGGTGATGCCATCACTCAGTTGTATCTAACTCTTAGTAGTCCACCAGGCTCCACTGTCCATGGAATGCTCCAGGCAAGAAGTCTGGAGTGGGTACCATACCCTTCTCTAGCAGATCTTCCTGACCCAGGGATTGAACCCAAGTCTCCTGCATTGCAGGTGGGTTCTTTACTATCTGAGCTACCAAAAAGTGCTATCAAATCACAAGGGTAAAAACAGAAAGCAGGGAGGGGCATTGCAGATGCCTATTTACTCTCAATGGAAATTGTTAGTGGGTATATCTAAAAACCACTCTTTTTTTTTCATACTCTTCTTAAGTTAGTTCAAATAGATATGGATTATAAATGAACACAAAAACAAAACAATATGATTTAAAAAGAATTTCTATTTGAGTGCATGCAGCTTGACCAATAATTTATGCTGTTCTCAAAAGACAAGAAATAAAGCAATTATTATTCTTCAATTTAAAAAAAGACAAGAAAGATGAATAAAAGACAAAAAATTATTATATTATTGTAGGAGAAATAGTAATGCTCACCAAATGTTTCATTTGGTTCCTCCTCCACTTCTCAGCCTCTTTATGGTTTGTGAACCTATGTGACTAGTTTTGGCCAATGAAATGGGAGCCAAAGAGATCTTCAGAGTGAAGGAATAAGCAGCCTATGTATAATTTTCAGCCTTTCTTCTCTTCTAATTGAGGAAGCTATGTGTTCCATATGGAGTGCCTGCAATTTGGTAGGGTCTTGGTCAGCCTGGGTCCTTGAATGGAGCAGAGATACTTGCTGACCTGTGATGGACATGCAGGATGAGCAAGAAATACATCTTTATTATGTTAAGCAAGCAACCAAGAATTCAAGATTAATTTGTTGCCACAATATAATCCAGTATATCTCAATAATTGCATTTTTGTAATAGATTTCTCCACAAGATGAGCATTTAATAATGTTAATAGGTAAATTTTTGTCTCTGAAGAATGACTTTTCTTCACAATGAACATCAGTTTGAGAAATCCAGCATTAGTTTAAAAAACACAGAACTGACATACACATTAGATGAAAGATGTAGTAAATCAGTAAGTTAAAGAACTTTTCTTTGGGAATGATACATATGTATGCATGGCTGAGCCCTTTCAATGTTCACCTGAAACTATCACAACAATACCCCAATACAAAATAAAAAGTTCAAAAGAAAAAAACAACTGTTCTTTGAAATATGATATTAAATTATTGTTGGGATCTAAACTGACAGACTTATATATGTAGAGTTAATGAAGGCAAACCGTTTGGATGCATTCAAAACAGTACTTACTGTTATTTAGTTGCTAAGTCATGTCTGACTCTTTGCAACCCCATGGACTATAGCCTGCCAAGCTCCTCTGTCCATGGGATTTCCCAGGCAATACTGGAGTGGGTTGCCATTTCCTTCTCCAGAGGATCTTACCAACCCAGCGATCAGAACCTGTGTCTCCTGCACTGGCAGGTGGATTCTTTACCACTGAGCCACCTGGGAAGCCCAAAACAGTGCTTCAAGGCTTAACAATTCCAAAATTAGAACATTGTGTACTGTTGTTTATTTAGGTTGAGTTTTTAAAGTCAATAAGCAATTAAAACAATATTGATATGCAGTCAGAGAGCATCCTGGGATGTGGAAAGTTTGGTCTGGGTTTGAAAGTTGGCTTTACTGTTTCTAGTTTTCTAAGTGTCATTTCACTTATTTGTAAAATGAAGATAAATGTTTTTATCTTTCAGAGTCACTGTGAGAAGTAATTATGGTAATCTGATGTATATTAAAAGACGCTTACTCCTTGGAAGGAAAGTTATGACCAACCTAGATAGTATATTACAAAGCAGAGACATTACTTTGCCAACCAAGGTCCGTCTAGTCAAGGCTATGGTTTTTCCCATGGTCATGTATGGATGTGAGAGTTGGACTGTGAAGAAAGCTGATCGCCGAAGAATTGATGCTTTTGAACTGTGGTGGTGGAGAAGACTCTTGAGATTCTCTTGGACTGCAAGGAGATCCAACCAGCCCATTCTAAAGGAGATCAATCCTGGGTGTTCGTTGGAAGGACTGATGCTAAAGGTGAAACTCCAACACTTTGGCCACCTCATGCGACGAGCTGACTCACTGGAAAAGACTCTGATGCTGGGAGGGATTGGGGGCGGGAGGAGAAGGGGACGACAGAGAATGAGATGGTTGGATGGCATCACCGACTCAATGGACATGAGTTTGAGTGAATTCCAGGAGTTGGTGATGGACAGGGAGGCCTGGCGTGCTGTGATTCATGGGGTCACAAAGAGTCGGACACGACTGAGCAACTGAACTGAACTGATGTATATTAACTATTTAGTCTGGATTCCAGCCCTCAGAAATCACTCATAACTGTGATTATAATGATGATGGTTTCATCAGCCAAGATCTGGGATTCTACAGTTTAATTCACAAATTCATACCTTGAGTAACTTGGCCCCAGAACCTGCCATCATTATAAGATCTGATTTGTTATTTAAACTCTGCTTGTGCTGTTATCCAAGATTTTGTGTGTCTGTGTGTGTGTGTGTGTGTGTGTATGATTTCTTTTTGTCCTTTTAAGGAACATTAAGGAGATTAAATAATTTGTAGGGAATAAGGAACCAATAGCATCTTCCAAATTCTTTCAGATGTCTTATTAACTGTGGCTTTTTTGACTCCTGTGATCTTGATCAAACTACTTTCTGGGACAGAGCCCAATTTGCTGAAAGGCAGCCCTGTGACTGTGATCAGCAGTCCATCGATAGCAGGTGAGGAGGACAGTCTCGCCTTTGAAGAAGCAGTGCTGATTTTTAGAAGTCATTGGATAGCAGGAATCTACCCACAAAATCAGGAAGATTCCTGGTCTCTTTAACCTCATCACAGCCTTAATTTTTACCATCCAATCCCAAGTGTAAATGGCTTCTTGGTAAACTATGAAAAGGAATTTTTAAAAAGTAAAAAGAATAACTTTAGCCCAAATATTCATTTTGAGAGAAAGCAGGGAGGAAATAAACAAGATATCTTTTGTAATGATATCCAGGGTAGAAATATAGCCAAAGCTTTTTCCAAGTTTATCTTACCTGCTACCTTTCAGCACACACAGATTCTGTGTTTAAATACATTTAGAGAGAATTTTTCCTTTCAGATGAATATATTTCTGTCTTAAAGACTGGCTCACTGGAAAGCCCAAGATAAGTTTCCACAGGAAGTTGCCACCAATCCTTAATGGGTTATTTGGGATAAATAAAAGAAAAATGTAAAGAAGAAGGTATATGTCCAAAATTCAGATTGAGCCTTTATTCAGGAAATATGCTATATTTACCTAAGGAAGAAAGATGTCAGTATGGCTAAATCACTTTTACGTCTGATGGATTTTTTTTTACCTTGAAATCTGAAGAGATAAAAACTCTAAATTTTTCTGACTTGTTTCCCAGTTAAATTATATTCATTATTATAATTTATAATAACATTTTAATTACATATTTATTTGACTTTATTTAGTATTTGTCTCTCCTATTCAAAATATACACTGTGAAAGCAGAGCTCAATTATATATATATATATATATATAATTTATTTATTATTATTCTTCTTTTACTTTTTGGTCATGCCATGAGGCATGCTGGATCTTAGTTCCCTAACCAGGGATCGAACTTGAGCCCCCTGCAGTGGAAGTGCAGAGCTTTAATTAATCACTGGATCATCACAAAAGTCCCAGAGATCACTTATATTTTGTTCACACATAAATTTTTGTTTATAATCACCAGCACCTGGGTTGATAGTGTCTGGTACATGGGAGTCATTTAATGATCATGACTGAGTAGAGAATTTAGAGAATTAAATCTTATACTGTTATATCTTAATATATGTTATGCAATTTAGTTCTTTTAGAATATATATATATATAAGTTGCTTGGAAAGTCAATATATTAGAATCTTTACCTTTAATTTACCAATTGGTCATTTTACCCTAAAGAAATGTTAGATGTTGAGGGTCCTCAAGGGAGTTTAATAGCTTAAACAATTCCACATCTGTCAGCTCTATAATGTAGCCTAGAACGCAGATACTATTAATGGGTGATATTGGTTGTAGGAAATCAATGTGAGGCAGGATCTGACTCAAGTTGGACTCAAGCTCAGCCCATTCCCTGGCCATATTTGATTGGTATATTAATTTCCTATGGCTGCTATAAGGTAGTATCACAAACATATTGACTTAAAACCAACCACATTTATTATCATACAGTTCTGGAGATCAGAAATCCAAAATTGTTCCACTGGGATAAAATTAGTGCCAGCAAACCTGCATGCCTTCTGGAAGCTTAGGGGGAAAATGCATTTCCTTGACTTTTCTGGCCTCCAGAGGCTGTCTACATTTCTTAACTTGTGGCCCCTTCCTCCATCTTCAAAGCTAGCAGTGTAGCATCTTCTCTCCTCTATGACCTCTGTTTCTGCCTTTACATCTCTCTCTTTCTTTGTTTCTCTCTGATTCTCTTGCCTCCTTATTATAAGGACCCTTGTGATTATATTGGGCTCACACAGATAATCCAAGACAATATTTCTTTCCAGATCCTTAACTTAGTCTCAACTGGTTTTGGGGATCAGGATGTGGGCATCTATTGAGAGGGTCATTATGTAACTTGTCACAGTTGATTCAGGATAAGAATATGACCAAAGTCAGGCCAGCATCCTTCTGGACTTTTATGCCCTGGAACTTGAGAAAAATCACTTATGGTAATGGAAGCTCTGACATATGAGGTTTGGGATTCACCAGCAATCATATTCTGTGAGGTACAGAAGAGATTGGCATAAAGGAAAAAGAATGGAGTCCCAGTCATAGAGAACAAAATGTATGAACACCAAGGGCAGGGGTTGGGGAGAGGGAAGGGGGGTGGACTGGGAGACTGGCATTAACATATATACACTATGTGTGCATGCATGCTAAGTTGCTTCAGTTGTATTCGACTCTGCAACGCTATGGACTGTAGCCTGCCAGGCTCCTCTGTCTAAGGGATCCTCCAGGCAAGAATACTGGAGTGGGCTGCATGTCCTCCTCCAGGGGATCTTCCCAACCCAGGGATCAAACTGGGTTGATCTCTTTTCAGTTTCCTGCTTTGGCAGGTGGGTTCTTTACCATTATCACCATCTGGTAAGCCCCATTCCTATTGATACTATGTATAAAATAGATACTAATGAGAACCAACTGTACAGCACAGGGAACTCTACTCAAAGCTCTGTGTGTGTGTGTGTGTGTGTTAGTTGCTCAGTCATGTCCGACTCTTTGCTACCCCATGGACTGTAGGCCACCAGACTCCTCTGTCCATGGGATTCTCCAGGCAAGAATAATAGAGTGAATTGCAATTCCCTTCTCCAGAGGATCTTCCTGACCCAGGGATTGAACCCTGGTCTCCTGCATTGCAGGCAGATTCTTTACCATTTGAGCTACAGGAAAGTCCTACTCAAAGCTCTGTGGTGTCCTAAATAGGAAGGAAATTAAAAAAGAGGGGTTATATGTATACATATAGCTGATTTGATTTGCTGTACAGCAGAAACTAATGTAACATTGTAAAGCAATTATACTCTAATTAAAAAAAAAAAAAAGAATGGAGTCCCCTGAAAGAAAAACTAATGTGGAAGCAGAGGACTGAGGTGCAGGTGTCCTTTTGCTAGGTGCCTATAACTGAATCACACTGCTATACACTTGAAACTAGCACAACATTTTAAATTAACTATACTTCAATGTACTATAACATTTTAAATAACTATACTTCAATAACAAAATCATAAAAAAGAGCACGCAACAAAAGACAGTCTTCATGCTCAAGGAGCTAGCAGTCCCATGGGAGGCATAGCAGCAAATCTTCACTGTGATGAGTACTGTGGCCAGGGCCTGGGTCACCCTGTGGAAGCAGGCTTGAGGACACTTCATTCAGGAGCGTGCAGGCCAGGAATGGTTCCCAGAAAGGTGATGCTTGGGCTGAACCTTCAAAGATAACAGGAGATTTTGGAGAGTCAGGGAGAGGATATTCCACGAGAAGTCATAGAGCATGGTAGATTCCATGTACCATGAGCCATGTGATATTATAAGAACAAATATTTTATGTGCCATACTGATGAGAAATGAGATTGGGGAGCTTGACAGGGCAAAACTGAAAAGGTCTCAAGGCTCACACTGGGGAGTTAAGGTGCTGTTTCCAAAAGCAATTGCACAGTGCCTGGCATAGAATATTGACCATCACATCATTGATGGTTCTGATGCAGAGACTGCTCATAATCAATACAGAAATCAAAAGACCTGTTTGCAGAATTGATATTTGGCATTGGGACTGTTACATTGATGTCTTTACTCTGGGAGAGAAAAATCAATGTTGGAGAACCAGGTTTTATTTTGCATTTTTAAAATCCAAAGATCAAAGACATGAATATGACTGGGCAGCTGTATAATGAAGGGGATGACAAGTAAAACTGGAAAGAGTGAAAATAATATACACTTAAGACTTACTCAGGTTCCTCTACATTCCTAATACACTAATTGCTAAGAGCAAGGATCTTAGCCTGGGGTCTGGGATTCTGAAAATATTTTGAAGTTTTAAGCAAAATTTTGGGCATGATATAAAAAGGAACGAAGTGATATAGATAAACTTAGAATTTGTCATACACAGTGAGATAAGTCAGAAAGAGAAAAGCAAATACTGTATATTAATGCATATGTATGGAATCTATAAAGATGGCACAGATGAATCTATTTGCAGAGCACAAATAGAGACACAGACATAGAGGAAGGACATGTGGACAGAAAGGGAAGAAGGTGGAACGAATAGGGAGAGTAGTCTTGACATATACACACTACACTCAGACGGTAAAGAATCTGCCTGCAAAGCAGAAGACCTGGGTTCGATCCCTGGGTTGGGAAGATCCCCTGGAAATTGCAAAGGCTATTCTTTCCTGGAGAATTCCCATGGACAGAGGAACCTGGGAGGCTACAGTCTGTGGGGTCTCAAAGAGTCAGATACTACTGAGCAACTAACACTTGCAGTTTCATGTGTGAAATAGCTAGCTAGTGGGAAGCTGCTGTTTAACACAGGGAGCTCAGCTCAGTGCTCTGTAATGACTTAGAGGGGATGGGACAGGGTTTGTGGAAGGGAGGTTCAAGAGTGAGGGGATTTATGTATGCTTATAGCTGAGTCACCTCATTGTGTAGTAGAAACTAACACAACATTGAAAAGCAATTATCTTCCAATTAAAAAAAAATTGGGAACATGAGTGCATTTGTTTATTTTCTGAGGGATAGGGGTTTTGAATTTTTGTCAAATTCAAAAAATTCCTTGGCTTCCAAGTTAGGATCCACTGGCTTTGAGCAGGCAACTAGAACAAAAAAAAAAATGTGAAAACAAAAAAACTGTTTAGACATTTCATGGTAGCTCATAGTGGTAGAAATTTCTTTTGAGGGGAGCAAAGAGACAGTAAGTATGCCAACAGCCAATTGTCTGATAAACAATCTCGGAAACTCTGATGCCTTATCATAATGACCATTTATTTCTTTCTCACTGTGAAGATCAATGCAGTTAGTGGTGGAAGGTGGAAGGTATGGGAGGGTCTTCTACATATAGTTGACTGAGGATCAGGCTCCTTCTGTGCTGTGACTCTGCTATCTTCAACATGTCACCTCAGAGGCACCCTAGCATTATCCAGGTAGCACAGGGGGGATCCCTCTTAAGTGCCTTAATGGACAGAGGCACATCCCTTTTCACATCTCATTCACAAGAACTGATTATATGGCCCCTTCTTCTTAAGTGCTCAGGGGTTGGGAAGCGTTTATCTGGATGCACAGGAAGAGGAAAAGTATTTGGTGAATATCTAGCTAGTCTCTGCCCTGGGGATTTTAGTTGATTTTTGTATTAATTTATTGGAGCATAGTTGCTTTATGATGTCATGTTAGTTTCTGCTGTATAGCAAAGCGAATCAGCTATATATTTACATATAACCCTTCTTTTTTGGATTTTCTTTCTGTTTAGGTCACCACAGAACATTGAGTAGAGTTCCCTGTGCTATACAGTATATTCATTAATTATCTATTATATATATAGCATCAATAGTGAATGTATGTCAATCCCAGTTTCCCAATTCATCACCACCACCGCCACCGCTACCTCCCCTTTGATATCCATGCATTTGTTCTCTATGTTTGTGTTTCTATTTCTGCTTTGTAAATCAGATCATCTATACTATTTTTCTAGATTCCACATATATGCATTAATATATGATATTTGTTTTTCTGATTTACTTCACTCTGTACGATAGTCTTTAGGTCCATCCACTTCTCTGGTAGCTCAGCTAGTAAAGAATCCACCTGCAAAGCAGGAGACCCTGATTTGATTCCTGGGTTAGGAAGATCCCCTGGAGAAGGGATAGGCTACCCACTCCAGTATTCTTGGGCTTCCCTGGTGGCTCAGACAGTAAAGAATCCACCTGCAAAGCAGGAGACCCTGGTTCGATCCCTGGGTTGGGAAGATCCCCTGGAGGAGTGCATGGCAACCCACTCCAGTATACTTGCCTGGAGAATCCCCATGGACAGAGGAACCTGGCAGGCTACAGTCTATGGGGTCATAAAGAGTCTGACACGACTAAGCACAGGACAGGTCTCTGCAAATGGCACAATTTCATTTCTTTTTATGGCTGAGTAATATTCCATTGTGTATATATGGAGAAGGCAATGGCAACCCACTCCAGTGTTCTTGCCTGGAGAATCCCAGGGACGGGGGAGCCTGGTGGGCTTCCGTCTATGGGGTCACACAGAGTCGGACACGACTGAAGTGACTTAGCAGTAGCAGCATATATACCACCTCTTTATCGATACATTCCTCTGTTGATAGACATTTAGGTTGCTTCCTCATCCTGGCCATTGTCAATAGTGTTGCAATGAATATTAGGGTCCTTGTGTCTTTTTGAATTATGATTTTCTCTGGGTAAACCTCAAGGAGTAGGATTGTTGGATCATAGGGTATTTTTATTTTCAGTTTCTTAAGAAACCTTCATACTGTTCTCCATAGTAACTGTACCAATTTACATTCCCAATAACAGTGTAAGAGGGTTTCCTTTTCTCCACATCCTCTCCAGCATTTATCGCTTGTAGATTTTTTTGGTGATGGCCTTCTGATTTGTATGAAGTGATACCTCATTGTAGTTTTGATTTGTCTTCTCTTACAATTAGTGATGGTGAGCATCTTTTCATGTGTACCCTGGGGAGTTTTAAAAATTGGTTTCTTATCTGCTGGTCATGGTTTTGGTGCAACTCTAGATGAAATAAAAAATGGAATAAACTACATAACCTTTCTCAAAGACCATATGGTTGTTTACATGAGGTTTTAAAAAATGTGTCTTTTGTTTAAAAAATGTTTTAGGTCAGAAGCACAACCGCAAGAATTTTCTGATTCATCAGCACCCTCAAAGATAGTCACCCATCCAATAACTCAAATGGACTGTGAGATAAAGGTCCAAGCCTTTAACATGAAGAAAATGATTCCTCCCTATCCTCCTTTCTACACTTAAGATGCTATCAGTATTTAAAGGACCAGGATATTTTATTGTCAAATAAGATTCTCTTTCTTCTTTCATTCTGATAAGCTCCTTTCTAAAACATTAGTCCAAGAGTTCCTTAACTCAACCTGCAGAACAAGTCAATTCCAGAGGAGAACACAAAGATCAAGCGATGTCGATCATCTAAGAACTGGAGCATACTAAAATGCTTTACTTTGAAAGACATTTTCAAGTGACTACTTTAATCATATAGAATTTTGCTAATTAAACAGCCAATTTAAATGCCAACTCTACTAACTGAATTTTGAGTTGCATTTAATTTTAATTGTTTCTGTCCTCTAAAAATATACATCAGAGCTTTTTAATTTTAATTCCACATTTTACATAGTAGTTAACTCTCCCACACAGCCAGCTCCAACAGTCACAGAAGCAGAAATAAGTGCCTGCTTAGGGTACTGTTTTCCAGTTTCAAGTTTATTAAAAGTTCATCTGTTGAACTGTTTAGATTAAGTACTATCCTTTACTGTAACTTACCGATCTGACAAAAACCAAACAGATAGTGTGGTCTCTATGAATGCAATCATGGTCAAATTCTGACTTGACATAGTCCTTTTCTGGCTTTAAATAATTTCTTCTCTATTAAAAACAGTCCTGCCTCTTCCTCTTGATTGCTAAGTCAGTTTTCTAGTTCTGTCTTCATTTGTTCATTTCAAAAATGTACGGAAAATTTTCTTAGCTATGTGGCCTTAAACAAATCACCGTGCATTACAGAGCCTCAGATTTTTTACCTTTGAAATAAGAACAATCTCCTAGGTTTGCTGAGAAGTCCTCAAACTGGATGATGAAGAGGAAGGTAGTTTGCAGTCTTTCAATGGCTGTAGAAATACCATTATCAACACAACCACTAACTCCCGGATACTGAACAATCAGTATTGCAGAGTTCAGAGAAGGAAGCAAGTGCGACTTGAGGAGCGAGAGATGAAAGTGGGGAGATAGAGGACTTGTGCTGAGTCATGGTGGAAGAAGAGGATCAGAATATATGGGGAGGAGGGACTTCCCTGGTGGTCCAGTGGCTAAGACTTTGCACTCCCAATGCCGGGGGCCCAGGTTCGATCTGTGGTCAGGAACTAGATCCCATGTGCCACAACTGAAAAATCCTGCATGCCGAAACTGAGACCCGGTTCACCCAAACAGATGAATACATTAATAAACAAATATATTTTTTAAAAAATATATAAATATATGGAGAGGAAAGGTGAGGGAAACTCAAAACTATAAGATCTCTCTTGAATAAAAATAAGTAACAGAACTTTGGGGCTTTACACTGAGTTAGAGTTCCTATCAGAGGGATAACAGCGCCACAGCTGCACTGAATCCTCATGAAGGAGGCACATGAATGACTGGGTTACAAGAGTTACAGGAATGAGAGCTGCTCACTTCCCAGAAACTACAGCTCACAGAAAACCAACAAAGGCACGAGATACAGACCATTCACTTATGAATGTGTAAAACTCAAGAAAGTCCACATCACTCCTACAACATGTCGAAAGTGCCTCAGAATTCACACAACACCAACTTTCTCACGGTTCTGGTTAAATTACATATACCAGTTTATAACAAATGGCAAAATCTGTAACTCTTTTATTTTATATTGTACTATATTTTATTTACAGTGTTGTGTTTGTTTCAGGTGTATAGCAAAGTGATACAGTCATATATATATATATGAATTAACAAAAGCAGTTCCCGTCTTTTGATGGGGAGCTCGTGGTTTATAATATAAATGGCATTATTTTGAGAGAGGGATAACTTAGGTATGGCATTGGGTTTTTTTCTTTTTGCAGCTGAGGCAGTTGTAAAATAACTTAATGTAGCTTTTTGCAACTGTGTATTCTATAGTATTTTTTTCATTTGGTGAAATTTTAACTGTTAATGTTTATGGCATTTTGCTTTGTTCCACTTATTAAATAAAAATTTAAAAAAAGATCTCTCGAAGAAAATACACACAGGTGGAACTGCACAACTCAGGTTGGCTGGCTCAGAAGCAGGTTGTTGACCTGGGTGGACTGAGGAATAAACTTGAAAAGTAGATTCGGATCAAGCAGAGAGTCTTTTTGTTGACAAAGACCTTGAATCAATTTTCGATTAGGACATGGTAGGATACGGGTGGTATTTTCAGAAGACTCATCTGGCAAGAAGGGTGTGTGACTAGATGCACAAACACTGGTTAGAGGGCTGCCATGTTCTAATCCTGGTGAGAAGGAACAAAAGCCTGAACCGTATGAGAGCAGTGGGGTAAGAAAAAGAAATGGTACATGAGAGAAATGGAAAACCCTCGTGGTCATCAGCGTACCACTGCTGCCACCACCAAAAGCACAAAAGCCATGGCACTGCAAGAGAGCAGCATGGGTTTGGCAGGGCAGATAGAGGGAGACGACTAGGAAAATTACATCCTCAACAGGCAAGATGGTACTTTCCTAGGACAGAGGGATGGGGGCTTTCATGCTGAATATATAGAGTTTGAGGTGAAAGCTGCACGCGTGCGTGAAAGGTTCGGGACTCTGTCCTTGCATTCCTCGCTTTGACACTAATGTCCTTACAATACTGAACTGCTGTGGTGTCTTTCTTGCATGCACCATGCTGTCATACTTTTGTGCCTTTTCTCTTGCCCTCCCCACCTTTATTTTTATATTTTCCTTAAGTCAGGCTTGTTCAGTCACTAAGTCTGAAGGTCAGACTCTTTGCGACCCCAAGGACTACAGCATGACAGGCTTCTGTCCTTTGCTATCTTCCGGAGTTTGCTCAAATTCAAGTCCATTGAATTGGTGATGCTATCTAACCATCTCACCCTCTGCTGCCCCCATCTCCTTTTGCCTTCAATCTTTCCCAGCATCAGGGTCTTTTCCTCAAGTGGCCAAAGCATTGGAGCTTCAGCTTTGGCGTCAGTCCTTCCAATGAATAAAATCAGACTTAGTGATGTATAATTGACATACAGTAAAATCCACCATTTCCAGATCATGCTATGAGTATCAACAAAATTATAACATCATAGAAAGACTTCTTTGGTGGTTCAGAGATTAAGACTCTGTGCTTTCAATGCAGGAGATGCAGGTTTGATCCCTGGTTAGGGAACTAAGATCCCACATGTGACAGGGCAACTAAGCTCATGTGCCACAATTAGAGAAGCCTGTGCATCCCAGTGAAGAGCCCACTCACTACCATGACCACTCAGCCCAGCCAAAAATTTTAAAAAAAGTATACGGTCTTATAACCACCACTACACTCAAACAGAAAATTTCCTCTGTGTTTCTCTGGAGTCAAACTCCTCACTCTATTTCTAAAACTCTGATCTCTGTCCCTATAGTTTTGCCTTTTCCAGAATCACAACTTTTGTGCCAGACTTCTTTATTAGCCTAATGATTTTGAGATTCACTCCTGCTTTATAGGTACCAATAGTTTATTTCCTTTTATTGGTGAATAGAATTCCTATGTATGTAGGTGCCATACTTCGCATGTACATTCACCAGTTGAAGAACAGCTGAATAATAATTTAGCTTTTGGCTATTATGCTTCAAGCTTTGATAACCTTTCACCTGCAAGTCTTTTCATGGACATAATTTCTCTTGGATAAATACCTAGGAGAGAGATTGTTGGATCACAACATAAATATATATTTAATGTTACAAGAAACTGACAAAAATTTCTAAAATGACAATACCATTGATATTCCCACTAACAATGAATGAGGGTTCCAGTGGATGTTTGGGGTGCTTCCTCTCCCTCCCCTGCTTCCTCCCACTGCCCACCACGTTGTTATGCTGTTAACCAGCCTATGGAGAAGCCTGTGTTATAAATACCCTGTCTGAACAACAGGTAATGAGGAATTGAGGCTTGCCAGCAACCACGTACATGAGTTGGGAAATCAGTTATCTGCCCTAGTTGAGCCTTGCTGCTGCTGCTGCTGCTGCTAAGTTGCTTCAGTCATGTCCGACTTTGTGTGACCCCATAGACGGCAGCCCACCAGGCTCCCCCGTCCCTGGGATTCTCCAGGCAAGAACACTGGGGTGGGTTGCCATTTCCTTCTCCAAGGCATGCAAGTGAAAAATGAAAGTGAAGTCGCTCAGTCGTGTCCGACTCTTAGCAACCCCATGGATTGCAGCCTACCAGGCTCCTCCATCCACGGGATTTTCCAGGCAAGAGGACTGGAGTGGGGTGCCATCGCCTTCTCTGAGTTGAGCCTTGAGATGACTGCAACCACATGTGACAGCTGGGCTGCAGTCTCAAGAGAGACCCTGATTCAGATTCACCCAACTAAGACGGTCCCAGATTTCTGACCCTCGGAAACTATGTAAGGTAACAAATGTTTGTTGTTTTAAGCTCCAGACTTTGGGGTAAGTGGTTGCACAGCAATATCTCGTTAGTGCACTGAAACAAGACCCTGGTGTGAAGCTCAGGGGAGAGGTCAGGTCTGGAAGAGAGATTTCACATGACACTATGAGACAGGGTAAGACTCGAATGCTTTATGCTTGAGGTCAGAGCTTTCAACCTTTCTAGGACCAAATCTGGCATGTCTGCATCACAAAGGATATAAATAATTTTCAAAGCAAAAGAAATTGTTAAAAATACAGTATTTGATGGGTAGGGAGAGGGAGTGACATACTCAATAATGATTGTATTCTCTCAGTTCTCTGAACTTTTTTTTTTTTTAATTTTGGTAACTCCACACAGCATGAGGGATCTTAGCTCCCTGACCAAGGATTGAACATTCTTTGGCATTCCCTTTCTTATGGATTGAAATGAAAACTGACTTTTCCCAGTCCTGTGGCCACTGTTGAGTTTTCCAAACTTGTTGGCATATTGAGTGCAGCACTTTCACAGCACCATCTTTTAGGATTTGAAATAATAGCTCAGCTGAAATTCCATCACCTCCACTGGCTTTGTTCGAAGTGATGCTTCCTAAGGCCCACTTGACTTCACATTCCAGAATGCCTGACTCTAGGTGAGTGATCACACTATCGTGATTATCTTGGTTGTGAAGATCTTTTTTGTATAGTACTTCTGTGTATTCTTGCCACCTTTTCTTAATATCTTCTGCTTCTGTTAGGTCCATACCATTTCTATCCTTTATTATTTCCATCTTTGCACGAAATGTTTCCTTGGTATCTCTAATTTTCTTGAAGAGATCTCTAGTCTTTCCCATTCTATTATTTTCCTCTATTTCTTTATACTGATCACTGAGGAAGGCTTTCTTATCTCTCCCTGCTATTCTCTGGAACTCTGCTTTCAGATGAGTATATCTTTCCTTTTCTCCTTTGCCTTTAGCTTCTCTTCTTTCCTCATGTATTAGTAAGGCCTCCTCAGACAACCATTTTGCCTTTTTGCATGTCTTTTTCTTGGGGATGGTTTTGGTCACTGCTTCCTGTACAGTGTCACGAACCTCTGTTCATAGTTCTTCAGATATTCTATCAGATCGAATCCCTTGAATCTATTTGTCACTTGCACTGTATAATCACAAGGGATTTGATTTAGGTCATACCTGAATGATCTAGTGGTTTTCCCTACTTTCTTCAATTCAAGTCTGAATTTTGCAGGAAGGAGTTCATGATTTGAGCCACAGTCAGCTCCCAGGCTTGATTTTGCTGACTGTAGAGAGCTTCTCCATCTTTGGCTGCAAAGAATATAATCAGTCTGATTTCGGTGTTGACCACTTGGTGATGTCCATGTGTAGAGTCGTCCCGTGTCGTTGTAAGAGAGTGTTTGTCATGACCCATGCATGCTCTTGGCAAAACTCTGTTAGCCTTTGCCCTGATTCTTTTTGTATTCCAAGGCCAAACCTGCCTTGGAATTTATAACAGAAACCTGTTATTCCAGGTATCTCTTGACTTCCTACTTTTGCATTCCAGTCCCCTATGAAGAAAGGGACATCTTTTTAAGGTGTTAGTTCTAGAAGGTGTTGTAAGTCATCATAGAACTGTTCAACTTCAGCTTCTTTAGCATTAGTGGTTGGAGCATAGGCTTGGATTACTGTGATATTGAATGGTTTGTCTTGGAAATGAACAGAGATCATTTGATCATTTCTGATTCTTGCCCACAATAGTAGATATAATCAGTTCAGTTCAGTTCAGTCGCTCAGTCATGTCCGACTCTTTGCGACCCCATGAATTACAGCACGCCAGGCCTCCCTGTCTATCACCAACTCCCAGAGTTCACTCAAACTCATGCCCATCAAGTCGGCGATGCCATCCAGCCATCTCATTCTCTGTCGTCCCCTTCTCCTCCCACTCCCAATCCCTCCCAGCATCAGACTCTTTTCCAGTGAGTCAACTCGTTGCATGAGGTAGCCAAAGTATTGGAGTTTCAGCTTTAACATCAGTCCTTCCAATGAACACCCAGGATTGATCTCCTTTAGAATGGACTGGTTGGATCTCCTTGCAGTCCAAGGGACTCTCAAGAGTCTTCTCCAACACCACAGTTCAAAAGCATCAATTCTTCAGCACTCAGCTTTCTTCACAGTCCAACTCTTACATCCATACATGACCACGGGAAAAACCATAGCCTTGACTAGACGGACCTTGGTTGGCAAAGTAATGTCTCTGCTTTTTAATATGCTATCTAGGTTGGTCATAACTTTCCTTCCAAGGAGTAAGCGTCTTTTAATTTCATGGCTTCAGTCAGCATCCACTGTGATTTTGGAGCCCAACAAAAGAAAATCTGACACTGTTTGCACTGTTTCCCCATCTATTTCCCATGAAGTGATGGGACCAGATGCCATGATCTTTGTTTTCTGAATGTTGAGTTTCAAGACAACCTTTTCACTCTCCTCTTTCACTTTCATCAAGAGGCTTTGAGTTCCTGTTCACTTTCTGCCGTAAGGGTGGTGTCATCTGCATGTCTGAGGTTATTGATATTTCTCTCAGCAATCTTGATTCCAGCTTGTGCTTCTTCCAGCCCAATGTTCCTCATGATGTACTCTGCATAGAAGTTAAATAAGCAGGTGACAATATACAACCTTGATGTACTCCTTTTCCTATTTGGAACCAGTCTGTTGTTCCATGTCCAGTAGATATAATGGTCATCTGAATTAAATTTGCCCATTCTAGTCCATTTTAGTTCACTGATTCCTAAAATGTCAATGTTCTCTCTTGCTGTCTCCTGTTTGACCACTTCCAATTTACCTTGATTCATGAACCTAACATTCCAGATTCCTATGCAACATTGTTCTTTACAACATCAGACTTTACTTCCATCACCAGTCACATCAACAATTGGGCATTGTTTTTGCTTTGACTCCATCTCTTCATCTTTCTGGAGTTATTTCTCCACTCTTCCCCAGTAGCATATGGGTACCTACTGACCTGGGGAGTTCATCTTTCAGTATCCTATCATTTTACCTTTTCATACTGTTCTTGGGGTTCTCAAGGCAAGAATACTGAAGTGGTTTGCCATTCCCTTCTCCAGTGGACCACATTTTGTCAGAACTTCAACATGACCCGTCCGTCTTGGGTAGCCCTACATGGCATAGCTCATACTTTCATTGAGTTAGACAAGGCTGTGCTCCATGCAATCAGTTTGGTTAATTTTTTGTGACTGTGGTTTTCATTCTGTCTGCCCTGTGATGAATAAGGATAAGAAGCTTATGGAAGCTTCCTAATGGGAAAGACTGACTGTAGGGGACACTGGGTGTTGTTCTGATGGGAGGGGCCTAGCTCAGTAAATCTTTAATCCAATTTTCTGTTGATGGGTGGGGCTGTGTTCCCTCCCTGTTATTTGGCCTGAGGCCAAACTGTCGACCCTTGCCTCCCCCGGAAACTCCTGGATACTCAGGCAAAACTGACTCAGTCTATTTTGGGGACACTGCTCCTTTCTCCTGGCTCCTGGTACACATGTGGTTTTGTTTGTGCTCTCCAAGAGTGTTTCCCCAGTCCTGTGGACGTTCTGTAATCAAATCCCTCTGGTCTCCAATGTCAAATTCCCTTGGCATTCTCAGTCCCTTTGCCGGATCCCCAGCTTGGGAAATCTGTTATGGGTCCTGTAACTTTCTTAACAGTGTGAGAATTTCTTTGGTATAATTGCTCTGCAGTTTGCGGGTCATCTGCTTGGTGGCTTTATGGTGGGTAATGCTGTGTGACCCAGGTCTGCTGCAGCCAGAGCCCCTGCTCTCTGGCAGGCTACTACTGACCCATGCCTCTGCAGGAGACACTCAAACACTCAAAGGCACGTCTGGCTCAGTCCCTGTGGGGTCTCTGGGTCCCGGTGTGGATAAGGTTTTCTTTGAGCCTTTCTTTGAGCCATTGATTCTGAATGCAATTTTGCCCCTCCTACTGTCTTGCTGGGACTTCTTCTTTGCCCTTGGACATGGGATATCTTTTATTGGTGTGATCCAACATTTTCCTGTCAATGGTTGTTTAGCAGTAAGTTGCAATTTTGGAGTTCTTGAAAGAGAAGATGAGCGCACGTCCTTCTACATTTATTTATTTAGAAAATATTTATTTATTTGGCTGCATCAGGCCTTAGTTGTAGCACAGGGGATCGTCAGTCTTGCACTGTGACATGTGGAGTCTCTGTTGTGGGACCTGGGATCTTTAGTGGTGGCCTGAAGGACTAAGCCTTTGAACTCTTAGTCATGGCATGTGGGATCTAGTTCCCTGACCAGGGATCGAACCCCATTTCCATACTTTGGGAACAAGGAGTCTTAGCCACTGGATCACCAGGGAATTCCCTTAGGCAGCACTTAGACTATGAGCTTAGGCAGAATCCTTCCACCCTCCTGTTCAACTACAGCTTGGGGTGGTTGGGTATGTGGTGAAATGTTTGTGACAAGGTTTCCTTGCGGCGCAGCTGGTAAATAATCCGCCTGCAATTTGGGAGACCTGGGTTCGACCCCTGGGTCGGGAAGATCTTCTGGAGAAGAGAAAGGCTACCCACTCCAGTATTCTGACCTGGAGAATTCCATGGACTGTATAGTCCATGGGGTCACAAAGAGTTGGACACAAGTGAGCAACTTTCACTTTCCCTCTTTCCCTTTAAACATACTTTCTGTTGAATTGCACCCCAGATTTCACACCAGGACAGCCGCACTGCTGGCCCTCCTTATTAAGGGAATCATGGGGCACCTGTGACCTACTAAAGGCACCATTCCAAGGACATGTCTTTTACTTAATGAAAGTGACTATGATTGCCTCCCACCAAGTTCTTCACTGTCTCTAATCTGCACATTGATACAGACACAGAGGGAAAAGACAAAATTTTCTGAATGTAGCACCCTTACCTCTCCTAGCAAACTAGCCAAGCCCTTCAGGATGGAGGGGCTTTAGGCAAACCCACATCACATCTAATGTCTCCTAAGACTTCAGCAGAATGAGGGTAGGAAGTTCCTTTGGACTTCATTTTTCTCTTGCCTCATGCACTATAAATATAACTAAACCACTCTATCAATTCAATTGCTTCTTTTTTGATTTTTGCACAAAACCCATTTCTTCTGTGAAACCTTTCATTGATAGTCCACTACTGAATGCTTTCTGAAATGAAAGTAGAAGGAGGTATGTGCAAAGCTAAAAGAAAGGAAAAATGTTAAACAAATGACTTTTCACCTGTGAGATTTTCTTCTCTTTCTCTGCAGCATTATTTGCCTCCTCTATTGACATTTCAGGCTAGAGGAAGATTATGCATAATTGTAGCAGCAGTTTCTTTATCTCTCTGAGGATTCCAGTGACAGAGTCTGTTAGCCTGGGAAACAGGATGTTTGCATTATTGATTAGGCCATGCTGTTTTGACTGAAATAGCAGAGAATATTCTCGGGTGGTTAGCATGTGTCAAGTTGGCCTGCTTCTTGTCCATCACTTCTGGGGAGAGTTTGTTGCTGCTGCGTGTGTTAGACATCACGTCTCAGGTTGTTCTTTCAGGCTGTCAGTCAATTACCTGCTGCTGCTGATTAAAAACCTTATCTTAACTGAGAAACTGTCTGCTGCCAGCCTTTGAGTCTGTGACCATGGGGATAGTTGTTTGGTGCTTCGGGCTATCTTTATCGCAGATTCCTGGTGCTTGGGGTTCCAGCTGTTGGTGGGAAGTGGAGGCTTGCAGAGCTGAACAAATGACTCTACCATTTTCAATTTAGTTGTGCTACAGGGACAGCTGAAGATGAAACCGCATGGTATTACACCTTAACTACATGGCTGGTTTGCTAAACGGTGCTGCACAATCGTGGTTTGCAAGCTTTGGTACATAAAATGCAAATCTTTTGGCTCACCTGACTGAGAATTTGATCCAGGAGGTCCCAGATAGGACCCAAGAATCTGTATTTTAAACAAACAGCCTGTTCAATCTGATTTAGATGGAACATGGTATAGACTACAAGAAACAGCTACACAACATTAAAGAGTCAAGTTGAGGTTAGGAGTTCTGTCTTCATAGCCTCATGACAAGTCAAAGAGAATATTGAGGGGGAAAATTCCAATGCTTTTAATTTATAGCAGCCAGATTGTTAAAGATATGATTTATGTTTAATTTCTCTTTTTTTTTTTGAGTAAGTAAATTTATTATGGTAATCAGTTTTTTAAAAACTGAAGCATAGAGGGTTTATCGTGTTGTGTAGAAATAGACTCACAAAGGAAACAAACTTATGGTTACCAAAAGGGAAATTGGCGGGTTGGTGGGGGATGGGTAGAGAGGATATAAATTAGGAGTTTGGGATTAACTTGAGGAATATTTTTGAATAGGTAGTTACAGAAAAATAATCTATAAATTATCTATAATTTATGAAATGATGTTTAGCCTTGCTCAAAATTATATAAATAAAAATTAGATACTCTTTTTCATCTATTTCACAGAAATTAACATATTTCATGACATCAACTTTGGGGTGGTGGTGGAGAAAAGTACTTGAGCAATCTCTAAGTAAGTTTAAAATACTCAAATTCTTTGATCCAGCAATTCTACTTCTCAATGTATCCTAGAACTATAATTGTACATGTAACCAGAACAAGGATAATAAATATAGTACTGTTTGTAATAGAAAAAATTTGGAAATATTCCAAATAATGCTTATTAGAGGGCTGGTTAAGTAATTATTGATTCATAATTCTTTGTACTATTTTTTTTTCTGACCAAGCCACTTGCAGATCTTATTTCCCCAATCAGGGATTGAAACCAGGCCCTCAGCAGTGAAAGCACAGTGTCTTAACTACTAGACCACAAGGAATTTCCTACTGGGTACTATTTTAAAAAGTATGTTTAGATTTGTATAGTTGGATATGGAAAAAAACCACCAAGATACATTGCTAGGTTTAAAAAGAAAAGGCAAGACACTTAACAATATGTTTATTATGTTTCTATTTGTATACAGCAATCCCCCATAAAATGTGTTTATGTACTCAGAAAATTTCTGGAAACATTAAGAAATTGTTAAAAGTGGATACCTTTGGGAATGGGAGTGTGTTAAGAGGAAGACTTATTTTTCCTCCTTCTCTTGTGCTGCTTGAAAATTTAAAATCATGTAATGCATCTATGGAATTACTGAAGCAAAAGCTACTTGAAAAAGCAAGGATTTTACATAGCTCAGTTGTTCTTCTGATTGAGGCAATGAGTGAGTGAAGTCGCTCAGTCGTGTCCGATACTTTGCGATTCTGTGGACTGTAGCCCACCAGGCTACTCCGTCCGTGGGATTCTCCAGGCAAGAATACTGGAGTGGGTTACCATTTCCTTCTCCAGGGGATCTTCCCGACCCAGGGATTGAACCCAGGTCTCCCGTATTGCAGGCAGATGCTGTAACCTCTGAGCCACCAAGGAAGCTATGTTTATGATAATCATACTTTGCTATTGGAAAGATTAATTTATGTTTTATAAAACAAATCAACAGTATATGAAACATTTACAAAGGTAGTTATTTTGAAAAAAAAATAGTATAAATGACAAAATGTCATGAGGAAAAATCTATGTGTTTTAGCATATTCTGTATGTACTTCACTGAGTCATGTAGCTGTGGTTGTTCCATTGCTCAATTGCGTCCAACTCTGTGACCCCATGGACTGCAGCACACCAGACTTCCCTGTCCTTCACCATCTCCGGGAGCTTGCTCAAACTCATGTCCATTGAGTTGGTGATGTCTTCCAACCATCTTGTCCTCTGTCATCCCCTTCTCCTCCTGCCTTCAATCTTTCCCAGCATCAGGGTCTTTTCTAATAAATTGGCTCTTCCTATTGGGTGGCCCAAGTATTGGAGATTCAGCATCAGTCCTTCCAATGAATATTCAGGATTGATTTCCTTTACGATTGACTGGTTTGATCTCCTTGCAGTCACCGTGTCATACTGCTATGAAAAGATGTTCCTGATGCCTGCTCTGTACTATGACATGCTTTCAGGACTTTGCCTAGCAAGGATGGATGTTTTCCTTGTTATCTGGAACCAGTTAAGTTAGGGGGTCACCTGGAGGAACAGGCAAATTTGGCCTTGGAGCATGGAATGAAGCAGGGCAAAGGCTAATAGAGTTTTGCCAAGAGAACGCACTGGTCATTGCAAACACCCTCTTCCAACAACACAAGAGAAGACTCTACACGTGGACATCACCAGATGGTCAACACCAAAATCATATTGATCATATTCTTTGCAGCCAAAGAGGGAGAAGCTCTATACAGTTAGCAAAAACAAGACCAGGAGCTGACTGTGGCTCAGATCATGAACTCCTTATTGCCAAATTCAGACTTAAATTGAAGAAAGTAGGGAAAACCACTAGACCATTCAGATATGACCTCAATCAAATCCCTTATGATTATACAGTGGAAGTGAGAAATAGATTTAAGGGACAAGATCTGATAGAGTGCCTGATGAACTCTGGACGGAGGTTTGTGACATTGTACAGGAGACAGGGACCAAGACCATCCCATGGAAAAGAAATGCAAAAAAGCAAAATGGCTGTCTGAGGAGGCCTTACAAATAGCTGTGAAAAGAAGAGAAGCGAAAAGCAAAGGAGAAAAAGAAAGATATAAGCATCTGAATGCAGAGTTCCAAAGAATATCAAGGAGAGATAAGAAAGCCTTCCTCAGTGATCAATGCAAAGAAATAGAGGAAAAAAACAGAATAGGAAAAACAAGAGATCTCTTCAAGAAAATTAGAGATACCAAGGGAACATTTCATGCAAAGATGGGTTCGATAAAGGACAGAAATGGTATGGACCTAACAGAAGCAGAAGATAATAAGAAGAGGTGACAAGAATACACAGAAGAACTGTACAAAAAAGATCTTCACGCCCAAGATAATCACGATGGCGTGATCACTCACCTGGAGCCAGACATCTTGGAATGTGAAGTCAAGTGGGCCTTAGAGAGCAAACTACGAACAAACTACGAGCAAACTACGAACAAAGCTGGTGGAGGTGATGGAATTCCAATTGAGCTATTTCAAATCCTGAAAGATGATGCTGTGAAAGTGCTTCACTCAATATGCCAGCAAATTTGGAAAACTCAGCAACGGCCACAGGACTGGAAAAGGTCAGTCTTCATTCCAATCCCAAAGAAAGGCAATGCCAAAGAATGCTCAAACTACCACACAATTGCACTCATCTCACACACTGGTAAAGTCATGCTCAAAATTCTCCAAGCCAGGCTTCAGCAATATGTGAACAGTGAACTCCCAGATGTTCAAGAAGGTTTTAGAAAAGGCAGAGGCACCAGAGATCAAATTGCCAACATCCGCTGGATCATGGAGAAAGCAAGAGAGTTCCAGAAAAACATCTATTTCTGCTTCATTGACTATGCCAAAGCCTTTGACTGTGTGGATCACAATAGACTGTGGAAAATTCTGAAAGAGATGGGAATACCAGACCATCTGACCTGCCTCTTGAGAAACCTGTATGCAGGTCAGGAAGCAACAGTTAGAACTGGACATGGAACAACAGACTGGTTCCAAATAGGAAAAGGAGTACGTCAACGTTGTATATTGTCACCCTGCTTATTTAAGTTCTATGCAGAGTACATCATGAGGAACGCTGGGCTGGAAGAAGCACAAGCTGGAATCAATATTGCCGGGAGAAATATCAATAACCTCAGATATGCAGATGACACCACCCTTGTGGCAGAAAGTGAAGAGGAACTCAAAAGCCTCTTGATGAAAGTGAAAGAGGAGAGTGAAAAGGTTGGCTTGAAGCTCAACATTCAGAAAACAAAGATCATGGCATCTGGTCCCATCACTTCATGGGAAATAGAGGGAAAAACAGTGGAAACAGTGTCAGACTTTATTTTTTGGGTTCCAAAATCACTGCAGATGTTGATTGCAGACATGAAATTAAAAGACGCTTACTCCTTGGAAGGAAAGTTATGACCAACCTTGATAGTATATTAAAAAGCAGAGACATTACTTTGCCAACCAAGGTCCGTCTAGTCAAGGCTATGGTTTTTCCCGTGGTCATGTATGGATGTGAGAGTTGGACTGTGAAGAAAGCTGATCGCCGAAGAGTTGATGCTTTTGAACTGTGGTGTTGGAGAAGACTCTTGAGATTCCCTTGGACTGCAAGGAGGTCCAACCAGTCCATTCTAGAGGAGATCAGTCCTGGGTGTTCATTGGAAGGACTGTTGCTAAAGCCGAAACTCCAGTATTTTGGCCACCTCATGTGACGAGTTGACTCACTGAATAAGACTCTGATGCTGGGAGGGATTGGGTGTGGGAGGAGAAGGGGATGGCAGAGAATGAGATGGCTGGATGGCATCGCCAACTTGATGGACATGAGTTTGGGTGAACTCTGGGAGTTGGTGATGGACAGGGAGGCCTGGTGTGCTGTGATTCATGGGGTCGCAAAGAGTCGGACACGACTGAGCGACTGAACTGAAGTGAAGAGAAAGAGGACCAGGTATGACTTTTTAGATATAAGAGAAGTGATTTTTCACCTAAGCCATTTTGTGATCTAAAGCTGGCCACAAGTTTGCCCTTAAACAGGCCTCTGTAATTTATAATATTAAAAATTTTTTTTGTGTGCTACACTGGGTCTTTGTTGTGTCATCTGGGCTTTTTCTAGTTGTGGTGCACAGGCTTATTTGACCTTCAAAGTGTGGAATCTTCCCAGACCAGCAATAAAACCCATGTCCCCTGGATTGGAAAGCAGATTCTTAGCCATGGGACCACCAGGGAAGTCTCACCTTTTAAAATACTTTTACTAAAAAAAATGTTTTTTCTATTCTTTTTCAAATTCTTTTCTCATATAGGTCATTAAGTAATTAATGATTTTAAGGGAACAAAGGAATGCAGGAACAGAGAAAAGGCAAGCAATAGTGTAGTGATAAAGCAGAGTTCTAGTTCTTTCTCAAGGGATGTATAATAACACATAATACATAATAATACATACAGTATCTTTGAGTTCTGAGGGAACCATGGCCCACACCCATGTGGAGGATGTAATGATTACGCTGACCGTCTTCAGTTCAGTTCAGTCGCTCAGTCATGTCCGACTCTTTGTGACCCTATGGACTGCGGCGCACCAGGCCTCCCTGTCCATCACCAACTCCCAGAGTTTACTCAAACTCATGTCCATCTTGTCGGTGATACCATCCAACTATCTCATTCTCTGTCATCCCCTTCTCCTCCCAACTTCAATCTTTCCCAGCATCAGGGTCTTTTCAAATGAGTCAGCTCTTCGCATCAAGTGGCCAAAGTATTTGAGCTTCAGCTTCAGCATCCATCCTTCCAATGAATATTCAGGACTGATTTCCTTTGGGATGGACTGGTTGGATCTCCTTGCAGTCCAAGGGACTCTCAAGAGTCTTCTCCAACACCACAATTCAAAAGCATCAGTTCTTCAGTGCTCAGCCTTCTTTATAGTCCACCTCTCACATCCGTACATGACGACTGACTGGAAAAACCACAGCTTTGACTAGACTAACCTTTGCTGGTAATGTAATGTCTCTGCTTTTTAATATACTGTCTAGTTTGGTCATAACTTTTCTTCCAAAGAGCAAGTGTCTTTTAATTTCATGGCTGCAATCACCATCTGCAGTGATTTTGGAGCCCAACAATATAAAGTCTCCTACTGTTTCCATTGTTTCCCCATCTATTTGCCATGAAATGATGGGACCAGAGGACATGATCTTAGTTTTCTGAATATTGAGTTTTAAGCCAACTTTTTCACTCTCCTCTTTCACTTTCATCAAGAGGCTCTTTTCTTTAGTTCTTCTTCGCTTTCTGCCATAAGGGTGGTGTCATCTGCGTATCTGAGGTTATTGATATTTCTCTCCCGGCAATCTTGATTCCAGCTTGTGCTTCATCCAGCGTGGCATTTTGCATGATGTACACTGCATAAACGTTAAATAAGCAGGGTGACAATATACAGCCTTGAAGTACTCCTTTCCCAATTTGGAACCAGTCTGTTGTTCCATGTCCATTTCTAACTGTTGCTTCCTGACCTTCATACTTGTTGACCCTCCTGACTTCAATCAACTAAAGCTAGGACTCTGTTGACCTCTGCCCCAATTCTATGTTGAGTTCAAGCTCCTTAATGAATAAGTACATACCCTTAACTTAAAACTTCCCCAATTTTGCCTTTTGAGGAGATACTGCTTTGAGAAAGATCCGTGTGTTCTCCTTACTTGCTGCAAGTAATAATAAATACTCCCTTCTCCTGCTTTTCAGTTTGGTTGTGTCTAGTGGCTCGACATCCACCAATAGGCAAATCCAGTTTTCATGTAACAATCCTAGTGTCTTTAGCCAGTCTACCTCTTTGTAATGGGGACTGTGGATTTTAGCAACGGAAATGGTGTCTGGTGTTAAAGATTAAGTTGTGTCCCAATTTTTGTGACTTCATGGACTGTAGCCTACTGGGCTTCTGTCCACGGAATTCTCCAGGCAAGAATATTGCAGTGCATTGCTATTTCCTTTTCTAGGGGATCTTCCTAACCCAGGGATCGAACCCAGGTCTCCTGAATTGCAGGTGGATTTTTTACTGCCTGAGCCACCAGAGAAGCCCCTTAGCAACTGAGAGGCAAGAGACAATGAGTGAGAGATCTGGACATCTCACCCACCAGCCCTACAAGTTATCCAAGAAGGAGGGAAATAACGCTGCCAGGTTTGGGATAGTCCTGTCAATAATATGTGGAAGCAACTACTTAAAATCGTTCGAGTTTAAAATATTTTTGTTAATAGTACTTCACTCAAATATAAATGAAAATTGTATTTTCCCAGTTAACTAAAATTTAATTTCCCCAATTATAATTAAAAGTAATATGTATTCTATACTCTAAAAAGTATGCTGCTGCTGCTGCTAAGTCACTTCAGTCGTGTCCGACTCCGTGAGACCCCATAGATGGAAGCCCACCAGTCTCCCCTGTCCCTGGTATTCTCCAGGCAAGAACACTGGAGTGGGTTGCTATTTCCTTCTCCAATGCATGAAAGTATAGAAAAATATAATTTATACTATATTAATAGAAAGATGTTTCTCTAAACTCTGAGGACAGAGGCAGAGTTTCCTCCAATTTTATTTTCTGTTCATTGTTTTAAGGAGGATTTGGACAGGGATAGGAAGTTAATGTATTTACTCATGTATACATAGGCTATGTATATAAGGAATTGGAAACATCACTACAGAGTAGAGAAATTGGGATCTGGGGTTAGGGAGTAGTCACATGTAGAAGGAATTATTTTATTTTTTTTAAACTTATTTATTTTTAACTGGAGGACAATTACTTTAAAATATTTTGTTGGCTTCTGCCATATATCAACATGAATCAGCCATAGGTATATATATGTCCCCTCCCGCTTGTACCTACAACCCACCTCCCAGAAGGGACTATTTTTGACAACTCTTTTGTATAGTTTATTTTGCCACATTGTGTTAAAAAACTGTAAACTCTAAAAACACTATAAAATGTTCATATGAATCCCCTAATATTCTTAATTATTACAGAGAAACATGTGAAATAAAAATGGAATCCATAACTCATCATAAACCAAATAAAAATACTTTAATAAGATCACACAAGGAACATAAATTATAGTTAATTTTCCAGATACAAAAGAAAGAAGTTTTGAAAGAATGCGCAGATGGAGGGGAGAGACTAAGATCATGGAGAGTGAAATGACTGAATGACTGGAAGGGAGGGAGGGAAAAGGAATTTTTCCATAAGACATGAAAGGCTTTCTTCTCCTGAGGCTATAAAGGTTCTAGATTTCCAAAATAAGCCTGCTGCTTTGAAAATACACTGCCAATGCTTTGGGATTTAAATGGCAGAAATCCATGAAGAAAGGTGATACCAGTCATCACCAGGAAAAGGTGAATAGGGGATTTACCTGGTGGTCCAGTGGCTACGACGCTGCACTTCCAGTGCAGGAGACTGGGTCTAATCCCTGGTCAGGGCACTAGATCCCTTGTTCTGCTAAAGATCCTGCACATCCCACAACTGTGGCCCAGCGCAGCCAAAAAATACATATTTTTAAAGGTGAATGGATAGAGTAGATACTGGAAGAAACTATGGAAGAAGAGTGGAAATCTGAAAAAGGTGGGCGAACTGAAAATGAAGGAGGAAACAGACAGAACAGGCCCCGTCTTGAAAGCAGGACTCTGTCTTGGGCCAGACTATGGGCTTTGAGCTATATGCCCAGTATCTATGGAAACGACGTACCCAGTGGACAACCAGACCCCCGGATGGAAGAGCCCCAGGGCTTGTACCTAGACTCTCCATCGCCTAAAAGAATATCCTAACTATCTGTGTAACCGAATAGAATCATAAATTCTATTACGCTTATTGGGGTATGACCACAGGCCTATTGATAATTGTCCACTGTTATCTACCTAGGGTTAAGGCCTATGAATCACAGGTTGACTTTGATTGTATCTTTCTTTTCCTTTGTTCAGACTAGTTTCAGGGAATTTGGGGAGGTGGGTTTGGCACATACACTTAGGGTATATAAGGTTTTCACAGAAACTTGTCAGGGTCCTTGGCTAAGAGGAGACTCTGCCTTGGGCCTGCCAGTGTAATAAACTGCACTCCACTATCTGCATTGTCCTTCTGAGTGAGTTTGTTTCCTGGAATGAGTGGCTACAACAAAACAAATCAACTTATTGGCGATAATAAGCCACAAAACAACTTTGTTTTCTTTGGTCCATTTCTTCACGTTAAATGACAATTGCTTTTTGTGTTTACAGGGATCTCCCCCCTGGGGAAGTATTTGGTAGTTTGTGTCTAAGTTCTTACAGAAATGGCACTAAGCAGAGTAGATGGAGGCAGGAACATTTTTTAGAATCACAACCCTAAAGGCAGGATAGAAGCAGCCCTAATAGGAGCCTGAGGCTCTTGGTGAATTTTAGGAATACAATGTATTGGGAATCTTGGAGCAAAATGTTCCACAGTTGGCAAGCTGTGACATTTAAGTATTTTTCTGTTTGGGAAGAAACTGAGCTTTACAAAAGTAAAGTGAGGGGGAAAAGGCACAAATATTGAGAACCAATGAGTCCTTCTCAGCATCGCCTTATACCTTCTCCATGGATCCTTATTAAAACCTGATGCACGTTTAATTTTAGAAAAGTCTAAATACGTGTATGTTTTCTTTTCCTGTTTTCTACTGGGATAATGTTGTAAGGCTAGAAATACTCTGTATCTAGAATCTGAATTTTACAGCTCTGCTTTTTTAAGTAAACATCAGGTACTTAGCTAATTAAATGTAATACTTGTATGATCTTGTTTATAGGAAAGTGTCAACTTTCAGGATGTTGTGTATAAGTCTTGATAAAATTATGTAGAAAATAACAGAGTACTCTTGTTTCATAGGCTGACCTTGCAGTGAACACCATCTGAAAATGGCTCAAAACAAAAAATAATCTAAGGGCTGAAACAAGATAAGATAAAATTGATGTCATGGTAATCATTTGAAGTACCATGCAATCATTGGGTGGAATTTACTGTTGATCCCTGGACTTAGATGTAGGTGGGAACATGCAGCTTTTATGACTCTGCTGGTATATAAGACAGGTGAGGACTTTATTAAAAGCAGTTGCTGAGAAGTCACAAGACAAAGCTAAAATTCTTCTTCAGATCCACAATCAACTGCCCTGACTACATTCTGCAAAAAATCCAGAGGACGGTAATATGAATGAAATAATTTGGGGGATTTTAATTGAGGGGTAAAATATTTGAGGATACAAGGGAGCTGGTTGTGCATAAACCCTAGTAAGAAGAGAGACAGGCATTTACGCATTCTCCTTTCAGCACTCATGATTGAATTTGGAGGAAGTCTGCAAAACTGTGGTCTGTGATCACAGGCTAAGATGTTATCTAACTGAAGCCAGAAACCAACTGTCTCCTGCTGTGATGTGTGAGTGCCTGTCAGTAACTAAAAATTTTTTCTCAAGAAATATTGGATGTCATTTGAAAGGCCTGTTTCAGTGGCTTCCAGGGGTCAGGTAGAGGGAGAGTAGATCTTATGTAAGTTGCTGATACTGTTTTGTCATCAGTTTTTAAATGACGCATAACTATATTCAAGCTGGTCAATGGTAAAGCAGCTCACCTGTTCAGCTGAATGACCATAGCTTTGCATATCTTTTCAAATAGATGTTCTTGGGTAGACTTGAATTGTAACACTGAAATCTCTTGAACAACATTGTTTCCTTTTTCTTCTTTCACAGAATGCAATGAAAATAAGTGTCAGTAGTATTTCCACTGTTACTGATGGCCCTTGCAATTCAACATCACTTGGCTAATTCGAATTTGTTGGTTCTGCTGAGAGTTTCCAGAAATGTTTGCTAAAAGTTATATTTGCATCAGTGCTACTTAGAATGGCAGCTGTTTAGGAAATTAAGACTAGAAAATAAAAGTGCTCCCCCCCTTATTATTTTTGAGAAACAGGATTTGAGCAAATGGAAGAATTATGAGCTGACACTACGGGGGTCTCTCAGGAATACAGAAGCTCCGTGTCACTTTCATGGGAACTTTCTTTTCCTAAGTTCTACTATCCTCTCTTCATCCAAAAAGAAGATAGTTATATTAGAACAGAGGAATATTTTTAAGTTTCTGAAGATGTCTTTTAAATAATTACTTGACTTAACACCAATTCAATTACTCAAAATATTGGTCACCCAATATTTTGATTCTAATACTTAGCTATAGTCTTGAGTTATTTTTAAGTGATAAGAACAATCACCATTTATGAAAAGTTTACATGTCTTCATTTTAACTTTGACTTTGGTTTAGGTTTCTTTTCCCCCTTTTCTTTCTTTTTCTGCAGTAATAGAGTTGTTGAAATTTTGAGTCATATTTCTCACCATTTCTTGCTGAAGATAGTAGCATGTGAACAGTGTTAGAAAAGCAATTTATTATGTTCCAGAACAAATTCTCAGTTTTATTGTATATTTCTCAAATTTATATTAAAACTCAAAGTAAGAGCTAGGAGACAAAATAGTAAAATTAGAAGGTAATATGCATTTTGTTCAAAAATAGCTCAAGATATTCTGTTTTTACAAAGAAAATGTACAGGAATCAATTCACATTTCCACTGAGAACAGAATGACCTATAGCACCAAACTTCCATTTTTATAGAATGTGAATCCCAGAGTAGTTTACTATCAACTTATGATCCTTGCGAATTCTGGTTTTGGTGGGTAACATTTTAGCATTACCTATTGTTGTTGCTCAGTCAATAAATCGTGTCTGACTTTGCAACCTCAGGGACTGCAGCACAACAGGCTTCCCTGTCCTTCACTATCTCCTGAATTAGGCTCAAACTCATGTTCATTGAGGCAGTGATACCATCAAACCATCTCATTCTCTGTTGCCCCCTTCTCCTCTTGCCCTCAGTCTTTCCTAGCCATCAGGGTCTTTTCCAGTGAGTCAGCTCTTTGCATCAGGTGGCCAAAGTATTGGAACTTCAGCTTCAGCATCAGTCTTTCCAATGAATATTCAGGGTTGATTTTCTTTAGGACTGACTGGTTTGATTTCCTTGCTGTCCAGGATACCCTCAAGAGTCTTCTCCAGCACCGCAATTTGAAAGCATCCATTCTTTGGCATTCACATTCTATATGGTCCAGCTCTCTCATCCGTATGTGACTACCAGGAAGACCATAGCATTGACTATACTCATTGTAATATTGTAGAAAAGAATCCAGTAATTTCTTGATTCATCAGACTCAGAGATAACATTATAGAAATGCTCTAGCATTCTTCTCTGGGGTCTGAGAAGGAGAAAGGGAGAGCGATTGAGTGCACTGAGGCTAGAGTGGGAGCTGAATTGAGGGCAGTGTTATGAATTGAATTTGAAAAGACAACAGCATGATCCATGCTTAAATCAATGCTCTAAAGAGTTTGGATTACCTGTGTGCTTCTAGGCAGGTGAAGGGCACTATCTTAGGATCAGTTCACTTTCCAGATGATTTTGGCAAATCCTTTTACTTTTCTGAAATAGGTGCCATAATGCTTTCCCTATAGAACTGTAGAGAGAATGGATATGAAACCTCATACTTGGGACTTCCCTGGTGATCCAGTGGTTAAGACTTGACCTTCCGATGCAGGGGGTATGAATTCGGTCCCTGGTTGAGGAGCTAAGATCCCACATGCCTCAAGGCCAAAAAACCAAAAAACATAAAACAGAAGCACTATTGTAACAAGTTCAACAAATATTTTAAAAATGATCTACATCAAAAAAAATTTTTTTTTAAAGTCAATGATTGTCCACTTTTCCCACTCTCATTAATCAGACACTAGTCCTCATAACTTGATCAGACATAAATTGTCTCTTTATCTGAATGAAGTCCCTTTCTTAAGGTTGTTCTGAAGAAGGTGAAGTCATATGCAAAAGGTGAAACATATGCAAAATAAAAAACGACACAAGCAAATGATCTTTAAGCTGGCACAACATAATGTTGCTCTAAATGAAAAGACGTCAGTATTTTATTTATGTGTATGATTGTGCTAGTGGTAAAGATTCCGCCTGCCTATGCAGGAGACATAAGAGACATGGGTTCAATCCCTGGATAGGGAAGATCCCCTGGAGGAGGAAATGGCAACCCACTCCAGTACTGTTGCCTGGAGAATCCCCATGGATAGAAGGGCCTGGCGGGCTACAGTCTGTAGGGTTGCCAAAAGTCGGACACGAATGAAGCAACTTAGCAATTGTAGCATATCACCTGAAAAAACCATTTAAGAAGTTCATTGTGAAATATAAAGATTTGAAGGCAGTTTAGGCATATGGGATTCAGAGATTGTAAAGAATTGTAAAGAGACATTCTAAAATCTTAGCTCTGCCAGTGATAAATTTTATAAACTTGTCTGGGTTACTTCACTTATGGAATTTCTTTATCTGCCAAAATGAGATGAATACCTCACAGTGTCACCATGAGTATTAAAAATATTTGTGTGTTCAAGGTGCTCAAAAGAATACCTAGCACATACAAGTACTCAATTAGTGGTAGGTTTTCTATTTAAAGTGGAAATTATTATTGTTACTGAATTCAGTATGACAGATACTGTGTACAATTCTAACTCCAAGTTTTTCACACTTTTCTCTCTAATAGATTAACTGAATGTGTGTTATATAAATTACACCCCACAGAGGAAAAGTACCAGAAGAAAGAGGAGAGACAAAACTGGGGTCCCATATCTCAGACCTGGGAGGAGAGGTTTTTGTTATAAGAGAGAGCAGTTGTTTTGGTTATCTATTATTACTGTGCATCACAGTACTGAAAAACTTAGTGGGTAAAACAGAAAGTTATTATTATCTCTTAAGGTTCTGCAGGTGGATTGGGCTCAGTTGGGCAGTTTTTATTTAAGTGTCTATTGAATTTGGTACAATAACGTTTCTGTTTTATGTTTTGGATTTTTGGCTGCGAGGTTTGTAGGATCTTGGCTCCCCGACCAGGGATCTACCCCGCAGCCCCTGCACTGGAAGGTGAAGTCTTAACCACCAGACCATCAGGGAAGTCCTTGGGCAGTTCTTAACTTTCAATTCTCATGCATTTGTGATCCGACAGTGACTGGGGCTGGAGTCATCTGAAGGCTTGACTGGGCTGGTCATCCAGAGGGCTTCTTTACTCGTCACTTTCTGGCCTCTTTTTTTCTCTCCATGTGGCATCTCATTCTCCAGGGCTGGTCCATGTGGCTCACAGCCTTCTCACAGGGTGGTGGTCTCAGAGCAGCAGCCCTTCTTACATGGCTGCTGGCTTCTAAGACATAGGAAGCAGGAACTGCCAGGTCAGTGCAGGGCTACTCCCATGACTGGCCCAGTGTTGTACTGGTGTAAGGGGCACTCCCACAGTTGCCTGATTCTCTTGGTGTAAGTAGTCACAGAGCCCACCCAGAGAAGTGGGATACAAAGATATGGAAGTAGCAAGGTCATACTGCAGAGTGAATATAGACTGAGAGATTTTTTGTGTCCATATCTTGGGAAGTACACTTGCCACAGCAGAGGAAACTTATGGGCAATAAACGATAAGGGAACTGCTTTTTGCAGTTCTGTCCTGTTTTTGTCACAGAAAAATAATGCTTATAAAGTAAGGAGCTGGGAATGAGAAATCTATAATCTCAGGTCCATATCACAGTTGAGAGACTTAAGGGCAATTTTCTATAACTTAGTGCTTTTAAATGGAAATCAAAGTTGGTATGCCAAATGCATGAACATAGCTCAAATAAACATTAAAAATGTTTTCACAAATTTTAAAAGTTACAAGGAAGATTCTTATATTACTACAATAGTGCTCTGTGTGAAACTGTTCTGGCTTCTGGATGTTTTACTTTACTGTGTTGATAAGTTGACACTAATCAATGTTTTGTTCCTGATAGCATTTATAACTGCAATAATGTTGAATTGTTTAAAAAAATAAGCATTTTTAAAGAACAAATATTTGAATTTCTCATTTAAAACAATATTTTTATGGTGCATAGAATTGGTCCTATCTAAATTTCTTGCTGATTTAGTTTGAAGACAAGTTAAAAAATGCTTATGTGCTAGAAAAGCCAGAAGGGTAATGGTAGAGCTAAGATTTTAATTACATAATTATGACAACAGTCTAAAGTGCCTTAATATAACAAAGTAGAACGTGTACATCTTATTTTAAGCCCCTTAAATTTAGTCAGTTAAGGAAAGAAACTTCTCACATACAGATGGCCAACAAACACATGCAGATGCTCAACATTGCTCATTATTAGAGAATTGCAAATCAGAACTACAATGAAGTATCACCTCACACCGGTCAGAATGGCCATATGTATATACACGAATGTATATACATATGGCCATTACTGTATATACATAGATGGCAAGTGGGAATTTACTGTGTGACACAGGGGGCTCAACTCAATGCTCTGTGACAGCCTAGAGGGGTGGGATGGGGTGGGAGATGGGAGGGGGTTCAGAACTGAGGGGATAGAAGATGAAGAGAGTATAATACAAAAAATAAAGGAAAGAAGCTTCTCAAAATATGACTGCTACAAGAATGATCACAAAGGAATTGAAGTTTTTATAATTCTATAGCATTTCAATTTCCTTCTAAATACTGCCTGCTTTTTTCCTTTTTTAAAAAAATATTTAAAGGCCATCTTTTGTTCTCCTTGTTTTTATGGAAACCCCTGGTTTTTTTGTTTGTTCTGGTTTGATTTTGTTTACAAAGTATAGGTGTACAAGTTATACTTTATATGTCTCTTGTCTCTGAGACCTCTGCTTTTTTTTTCACTCTTTCTCTTCATGTGGAAAATAAGTTGAGTCCCTTCTAGAATTTTGCGAAGCCACAAAGCACTGTTAAGTAATTGATAAGCAGAAATCCCATCCCAGATACGGTTGCAGAACTCTATCACTTCACTGACTTTCCTCTGGATACTGGAGTAATTTGTGATCACAGTATTTGCAACCTCTGTGTTTTGACTGGGGAAATTATGAGGACTGCTGAATACATGAAGCTCCAGAACAAATGTCAAAATGGTAAAATATCTATTCACTACTTTCATGGCTTTTGTCCCCATGAAGCATGTGTTCTTTATTCTCGTTAGCTCTTCACCTCTTCATTTTCCTGTCCCCAGCCTATCAAATGCTTCAACATTTATAAATGCTTTTACTGCAGCATTCACCACTCTAATTCATAGTTATTCACCTTTGTATCTGGGTCAGAGAGCAGGAAACTTACTCATATTTGTGTCACTCATACTTGGCCCAGTGCCTGGTGTGTAGCAGGTACTTACCCAGTCTTTAAATATTTCAAAGGTTCAACTTGGACCTGAAATCTTGCGTTTCACAATGCTGCTGAACTGTCAAATCATCCAAAACTCAGATTTTCATATATTTGAGAAAATATTAATTATCTATATCAAAGAATGTTTGAGGGGATTTGAGACAGATCTTAGGAGCTTTAACCAGTTTCTCCTCATTCCATCCCCCCAAACTCTCAGCCATCCTTTGACCATCAGTGAATGCATGGCTGGGTCTCAAGGTCCATTTGGGGCCTAGGAGCAATTTCAGTGTCTTCTTGGACGAACTGAGAATTTGGAGGATTATTGAGGTTTGGGGTTGGAGCTTGGGATTGCAGAATACACACACTGCTGGACCTGGGATTCAAAATATGTTATAAGAACAGGGTAAAATACCACTTACTGAAACTAGAGCACACGAAGAAAGAAAATGAGTAGTCGGGCTACTCAAGCTGAGTTTCCTGAGCACTGACCATGCCATCCAGCAAGAGACAGTGATGGTCAGTTGATAGGAGGTAGAGGTGAGCCTGTTCAGGGATCCACTCCCTGGAAGTTGGTGGGATAAAGGATGAAGGATGCTGAACATTCCACTTACCCCTGCGACTGTCCACCTCCAGATCTTTCAAGGCTGAACTATTGCTATTCGCTGTTCCAGACACAGGTGGTGCTAGTGTTGAAGAACCCACCTGTCAATGCAAGAGACATAAAAGAAGCGGGTTTGATCCTTGGGTCAGGAAGATTCCCCTGGAGGAAGGCATGGCAACCCACTCCAATATTCTTGCCTGGAGAATCCCATGGACAGAGGAGCCTGGTGGGCTATCATCCATAGAGTCACAAAGGGTCAGACACAATGAAATGTCTACACGTGCACGCACTTACCAGGCAAGATGTTGAAACTTACAGACCTCTTTTCAGTTTAACAAACATGTCTTGAATACGTATCTCATGCCAGGCAGTGTGCTGGGGATTAAAGGCTTTTCTTTCAAGGGTCCCTTTCATTAGTGATCCTTCAGTGAAGGCAGCCTACTTTTCTTCTTCTTGGTTGTTAGCTGGGCTAGATGGGGCTAATGAGGTGAAACCTTAGGTTAACCCTCTAGAAATCAGTTAGATTTAATCTGCTTTGTTAACAAAGAATTATGCCTCTATTCCTAACCAGTCATCTCAAAAGTGTGCTATGAATCAGTTGTGCCTCCTGGTATGAAGAGTATGGATGAGTCACCCCATCTATTACCACCTTTAAAAAAATTGAAAACCTCACTCTCTGGCTGTGGGGGGAGAAATGACAGCCTCTTTGCAGATAAATGAAGGGCAGGATGTCACATTGTACCAAAGACTTGTCATCTTGTAACAATCTTTTATATATGTAATGTACATATATATGTGTTCATGTACGTACATGCATGTACAAACACATAGACACACATCCACATACATATTACATATGTAAATATACATATGTAAATATACATATGTAAATATACATATGTAATATGTATGTTTCTATGTATATTTAATTTGCCTTGAAACCTTTTAATAATAGGATAGAGAGACTAGGATGATAGATTTCTCAAACCTGGCACCTTACTTTATAAACACTTATTTTTTTTCTGATAAAAATAGAGTGGAGGAGCTGCAAGGAGAAGCCTTTTTATTGTTCATTGTCCCTAAGTTTTCACTGCTATGGCAGGTGAACTTTTCAAAAATGGCCCCCAAAATGCATGCGGGCGTGTTAAGTCACTTCAGAGATTAGCATATCTGATTTAGATCAAGCATATTTTGCAAAATTGCATAAATCCAAGCTGAACATAATTATTGTTCCTGCCCTAGATCTTAATGTTTTTTAATTATTGTTGCATAAAATGACTCCTACCTGCAGCATATTTAACACTTACACATTCATATATTAGCCAGCTACAAATTTTATAGACAAATGAGAATACATTGTCTCTAATGAATTTATTATCTGAAAATATTTTATTTAATTAAACATTTATTCTAAGTTGTCATTCAAGAGTTATCTTGTTCCTCAGTATGCATGACAGCTCTACACAAGCAAGTTTTGACTGATATTATTACTGATCTAAAGTCCCAGAGGGGCTTCCCAGTTGGCGTGAGTGGTAAAGAACCTGCCTGCCAATATAGGAGACATAAGAGATACAAGTTTGATCCCTGGGTTGGGAAGATCCTCTGGAGGAAGGCATGGTGACCCACTCCAGTATTTTTGCCTGGAGAATCTCATGGACAGAGGAGCCTGGCAGGCTACAGTCCATGGGTTTACAAAAAAACTGAACAGGACTGAAGCAACTTAGCATGCATGCACACAAAGTCATGGTACAACAAAACTGCATCTACTCTAGGCCTTGTGCTAGGAAGGGGGTGGGTTAGCGGGTCACAGTTTTTACCCTTAAGAAGTTTTACATGGATGGAAAGACAAACGTACTTAACTGGCTAGTATTCAGGACAGATTGTGGAACTTTATCTAAAAATTATAAGCAAAGTTATAGGTAAATGCAGTGGAGAGTTATTTATTCTGTCTTTGAGGCAGGATGAAACCTTCAACATGAAGCTGGTGGCTGGCAGCTCCTTAAACTAATTCTGAGGTGGATGGGCTGAGAAACGGGAGAAAGGCCTCACGGGTCAAGTTGAGTACACACACATTTTCTTGGCCTCATGTTACTTTGATGGGGCAGGTGGCAGGAGGGGAGGGCATATTGAGTGGATGTTGAGATGGACTGTGGCAGTGGATGTCTAGAGTCTGTGATGCCTGCAGTGTCCTCACTCAGAATATGGAGAGGCTGAGATTAGTATATCTGATTTAGATCAAACATTTTTTGTAAAATCACATAAATCCCAGCTGAACATAATTATTGTTCCTGCCCTGGATCTTACTGTTTTTCTTCCAAATTCCCAAACAGAAAGACCTAAGGGTGATTAGACTGATGAAAATGTTTGTTAAAATGTTTTCAGAAACACCTAGAATTTTAGAGTTAATCCCTTTTTGCTTGGTTAATCTCATCTCTTTTTAAAATAAAGACAAAGCCATTTCTGTTATTAAAAGCTAAAGCGATGGTGACTTGGTTCTGCTTTTAAAATCTTCCCCTCAGCATAAAGCAAATCCTAAAATGTGCCTCAGCTTTGTGCTCTCACTTTCTGCCATCTTGTTATAAATGCTTCTCTCTGAATTAATTCTGATATAATTGTTCACTGCATAATGCTGAATTTTCATAATATATGAGCTGCAATATCAAAGCATGAAAATGATACTAGTTTAAAAAGGAAACCCATTGCAATTCGGATATTTTCACTGTGACTTTGTATAGCACTTAAGAAGTTGTTCTCAAACTTTTGAATCTTAGAAACAGTTTATGATCTTAAAAATTACTGAAGAGCTCAAACAATTTTTAAATGAAATTATATTTATTAATAGTTTTTTATTTAGAAACTGTTATGAGTTTTAAAATATTTATTCATTTAAAAACAACTTAAAAAACATGTTAACATAGATAAAATATATTTATCAAAAATGACAGTTTCCAAAACAAAAAAGTTGGTGGGAAGAATGGAATTGTTTTACCTTTAAGCAAAGATTTAAACAGCACTGAGCTAATAGAATACAGTTACATTCTCACATGCTTTTTTATTCAGTCTGTTACAATATAGTATATTATATAGCCTCTAGAATATTTCACTGAACACTCATGAGGGGGTAAGGGTGAAAAACCCAAACAACATCTTGGTATTGTGAAAATAATTTTGACCTCCCAGACCCACTAAAAGTCTTTAGGATCCTCAGATCACTTGTTGAGAGCCACGGACTTAGGACAGTATTTATTCAGTGTTACTCATGGATGAAGATAAATAAAACCCCTAAATACTAGGCGTAAGTATATAGATCAGGTAGAAATAATGACATACATATGTTTTAGCCTTACCAATATGTACACAGTCTGCTTTCTGTTTTATAAACTGTTAGTTCTGCTGTCTGACAAATTATTCTTATAAGATGTATGGATTTATATAAACATCTGGCAAAAACATGGTCTTATTATGGCAGTCCACAAGTTTTGAATCATGTGAAATTTCAAGACTCATTCTGAAATGTCTTTTTTTTTTTTTCTTTAAAGAAACCTTTGGTTTTGATACATTGTAGATTTAGAGGAAGTTGCAAAAAAATCCATGAGGAAGTCCTGAGTACTCTTTAGCTGGTTCCCCCAGGAGCACTTCCCAGGTGGCTCAGTGGGTAAAGAACCTGCCTTTCAATGCAGGAGACACAGGAGAGAAGGTTTTATCCCTGGGTTGTGGAGATCCCCTGGAGGAGGAAATGGCAACCCACTCCAGTATTCTTGCCTGACAAATCCCACAGACAGAGGAGCCTGGCAGGCCCATGGGGTCTCAAATAGTCGGACACAATTGAGCCACTGAGCACACACACAACAAACCCAATGATAATACCTTCCATAACTATAGTACAAAGCGAAAACCAGGAAATTGACATTGGTACAACACACAGAGTTTATCTGGATTTCATTAGTACTGTGTGTATTTCTCTGCAGTTTCTCACTGAGTGTATTTTAGTGTATCCCTATCATAATCAAGACAAAGAACTCTTCCATCACCACAGGCTCCCTGATGCTATCTTTGTATAGCCACACTTATTTACTCCCATCAACTCCTTTTCCAACACTAACTTCTCAAAACTGCTAATCTATTCTCCGTCTCTATAATTTTATTATTTCAAAAGTGTTATATAAGTGGAATCACACAGTATGGCCTTCACTCAGCATGATACCCTTGAGATCCGTCCAAGTTGCATGTCTATCAATAATGTGTTCTTTTTTGCTGCTACACTATGTTCTCTGGTATGGAGGTACCATTGTTTGCATAACCAGCCATTCATCCATCTACCAGAGGGCATTTGGGTCATTTCCAGGTTGGGGCTGTTATAAGTAAAGCTGCTGTGAACTTCTGTGTACAAATTTTACTTGAACATAGTTTTAATTTCTCTGAGACAAATGCCCAAGTGTAACTGTTGGGCTACATGGTAAGTACGTGCACGGTTTTATAAGAAACTTCCAAACTATTTTCCACAGAGGTTGTACTATTTTATATTTCTGCCAGGAAAGGTTGAATTATCCTGTTTCTCTGCACCCATTTGGTGTTATTTTTATTTTACCTGTTAGGTACGTAATATCTTGTGGTTTTAATCCACATGTCCCTAATGGTTGATGTAGAATATTTTAAATGTGTTTATTTTCCTTCTATATGGGCTTCTCTAGTAGCTCAGCTGGTAAAGAATCCACCTGCAATGCGGGAGACTCTGGTTCAATTCCTGAGTTGGGAAGATCCATTGGAGAAGGGATAGGCTACCCACTCCAGTATTCTTGGGCTTCGCTGGTGGTTCAGCTGGTAAAGAATCTGCCAGCAATGTGGGAGACCTGGGTTCGATCCCTTGGTTCTATATATCTTTTCCAGGGCAATGCCCATTTTCCAATTGGATTTTTTTTCTACTGACTTTTGAGAGTTCTTTATATATTCCAAATGCTAGTCCTTTGTTAGATATGCAGCTTGCAAACGTTTTCTCCAAGTCTGTATCTTGTAGTTTCATCCTCTTTGAGAATTAACTCATAATTTAGATGAAGTCCAAGATATCAATTTTCTTTTTATTAATTTTTTTGTCTACTCTAAAAACTCTTCACCTAGACCCTGCCCCCCAAGTTTTTTTCCTAATAAATTTATGATATTACATTTTACAGTTAAATGGATGGTCCATTTTGAATTAGTTTTCTTTTTCTTTTTTTAATTTTTTGAAAAAAATTATTTTTAATTGGAGGATAATTGCTTTACAATGTTATGTTGGTTTCTGCTGTCCAAGAACATGAATCAGCTACAAGTATACATATATTCCTTCCCTCTTGAGCCTTCCTCCCCCCACCCCAGAGAATTAATTTTCATATAAGATGTGAGATTTTCATTGAGGTGTTTGTTTTATATGTTTGTTTATATGTTCTGTTTTTGTATTTGTTTTGCCTATGGATGTCCAATTGTTATAGCAGCCATTATTGGAAAAGTTGAACTCCTCTGTTAAATTGCTCTGATATCTTTGTCAAAAGTCACATGGGCATATTTGTGTAGAGTCTATATTTTGGTTCTCTATTCTGTTCCATTGGTCTAGGTATCTATCCTTCTGCTAATATCATGCTATTTTGATTACTGTAGTTATATTATAACATAGTAAGACTTAACACTTAACCGGGAAGTCTGGTTCCTCCCACTTTGTTTCTAAAATTGTTTTAGCTATTCTAGATCCTTTGCTATTCAGTAATCATAAACTTCTCTGTGTCTACAAAAGCTGTGCTAGGATTTTGATAGACATTTCATTAAACATAGAGATCAATTTGAAGAGAACTGACATCTTTACTATGTCGAGTCTTCCAATCCATGAACATGAAATATCTCTCCATTTATTTAGGTCTTCTTTGATTTACTTCATCGATACTTTGTAATTTTCAGCATACAAGTCTTGTTCATATTTCATTAGATTTATACTTAACTGTTTTATTTTCTTTGGAGTGAGTACAAATAGTATTGTGTTTTGTTTCCACATTATTGTTTTTAGTATATAGACATGTAGTTGATTTTTGCATGTTGTTCTTGTATCTTTCTTGCTGAACTCACTAATTAATACCAGGACCTTTTTTGTAGGTTCCTTGTTTTGTTTTTTAAATGTAGATGATCATATCATCTATAAATAGGGACAGTTTTACTTCTTCCTTTTAAATTTGTGTTTATGTGCTGGCTAAAATGTCTAGTACTATATTGAATAAGAGTAATGAGAATGGACATACTTATCATGTTTCTGAACTTAAGAGGAAAGCATTAGGTTTTTTACATTAAGTATGATATTATCTGTAGGTTACCTGTAGGTTTTTATAAATGCTCTTTGTCAAGTCTTTATCAAGTTGAGAAAACTATTTTGGTTCTTGTTTGCTGAGAGTGTTTGTTGTGAAAGAGTATTGGATTTTGTCAAATGCTTTCCTGTGTCAATTGGTATAATCATATGGTTCTAACTTCTTTATTCTTTTGATATGGTGGATTACAATTAAATGATTTTCAAATATTGAACTGGTCTTGACTATTGCGAATTATTTCCAGTTGGTTGTGTTGAATAATTTTTCTTATACATGACTGTATTCAATTTGCTATTATTTTGTTTAGGATTTTCCCATCTAAATGTCACGAGATAAAAAAATAAATTTCATGAGATGTACCAATCTCTTGTTTCTTTCTTTGTTCTGTATACTTCTGGTTTTTGTGTCAGGGTAATCCTGGCCTTATAAATTGAGTTGGGAACTGTTCCCTCTTCCATTTTATAAAAGTGATTCTGTAAAATTGGTGTTAATTCTTTAAGTGTTCTGAATTGTCTTTTCATAGGTAATTGATTCTCTGTCTCTTATCTTTCATGGTTTGAACATAAGCTCTTTAAATAAACAGGGATAAAAATCTGCCCCTTTTATCTTACACGAGATTTTTCTGAAACATGTAGAGATAAAACCCAATTCTTAAATGCAGTCAGTACCTGGATGTGATCAATCATTCAGCTGACCTTACTGAACATGATCTCATGCATTCAGAATGCTTAGGTAAAGCTGTACTACAGGTATAAATAAGTCAGGAAGTGCATTTAGGAAAACTTTGATTAATACTACCTGCTGTTTATTCTTGCCACATTGTTAGATTAGCATGTACTTTGCAATTCATAACTAACCTTACAACTCAGCTACCCCCAGTGAATAAAAAACAAGAGAGGCATTGTCATTTCCTTCTGTTCTCCCACATGGAGCTGGGAAGGATGGGCTCAAATACTGTTTATTTTATAAATCATATTTAAGCTTGTCTATTTATCCATCCATCCATCCATCATATAGATATTCTGAGATATTACCTATTGACGTTTCATATTTTATAAATAAGGTAATTAAAGATTCTTAACAGGATGTTAAGATTTTGGAAACAGAATTTCTTATTGTTATCATTATGCCTGGTTATACTGTTTGATATAAAAAATGAGAAGAGTCAATTCTCTCCCTCTTTCCCAAAGAGAAATTGCTTTTTTATACGTGGCTTTAAAGTGTATTGGGAGCTGTAGGCCAAGGGGTCAAGACATTGATGACTTAGTTGCAGCAATATTAAAACTACTGGTTGTTGTTATGCCTGATAAGCCAACTTTATAGTAACTTTTTTTTTCCTGTGTCTGTTTTGCAGAAGAGCCATGGATTACTACAGAAAATATGCAGCTGTCATTCTGGCCATATTGTCTCTGTTTCTGCAAATTCTCCATTCCTTTCCTGATGGAGAGTTTACAATGCAGGGTATGTGACCAGACTTGGGTTTGCAGTAACAAGAAAGCACACATTTCTAGATGTACATCAATAACTCCATTAATTACACTTCTACCTCCTTTTCAAATGTGATAAATCTTTGCCATTGGGTATATATCGAGGCACTTTTAGATTGTGAACATAAAGTTAAATTAGTTTCCAAAAATGTACAGTGAAAATGATATCTTACATGTCCATTTAAATAGCAGCTTGTATATTTCCATCTGAAATAGATTCCTGATTACTCTTTATCTGAGTTTTACAAGCAAAAAATGCTCCTTATTCAGTTTAGCTTGTTGGTTTTTTGTTTTTTTTTACATTTCTCCCAGAAGATTTGTGATTATTTTAACATTGCCTTTGTAGATGAATTTTCATATCAGTTAACAAGTTAGAAAACAAAACCACTTCATGCAGTAAATTTTTTTGCTCTAGTTTCTGAAAAATCTCATATAGTAGCTGATAAACCACCCCATCTGCTATGAAACTGTGAGCTACTATTGGTGATGGTTTTTCTGTAGACAAGTGGTAATATTTTAACCCCTGTTCCCAAGTGCAAATGCCAGATCTAGTAACAGGCTGTCCCACTCACCAAGCTTTCTTAATTCTGACAAGTTTTCCTCAGTCAGTATTTGGAGTTTCTATGGGGGAAAGAAATAGTAGATTCTAAATTACAAAATATTTTGCCTCTGGGCAAAATTCTTCTTTTGGATGAATGTGGTATTTTCATCTGTCAAGTCTTGCATTCCCTATAGACATACTATCAGCACTGAAAGTGAGAAGTCATTCTTTTTTTTTTTAATTTTTATTGGAGGCTAATTATTTTACAATATTATATTGGTTGGTTTTGCCACACATTGACATGAATCCGCCCCGGCTGTACATGAGTTCCCCCTCCCGAACCCCCCTCCCACCTCCCTCCTCCCCTTATCCTCCCTCTGGGTCATCCCCGCATACCAGCCCCGAGCATCCTGTAACATGCATCAACTCTGAACTGGCGATTTGTTTCACATATGATAATATACATGTTTCAATGCCATTCTCCCAAACCATCCCACCCTCACCCTCTCCCACAGAGTCCCAAAGACTGTTCTATACATCTGTGTCTCTTTTGCTGTCTCGTATACAGGGTTATAAGTTGCATCTTTCTAAATTCCATATATATGCATTAGTATATTGGTGTTTTTCTTTCTGGCTTATTTCACTCTGTGTAATAGGCTCTAGTTTCATCCACCTCATTAGAACTGGTTCAAATACATTCTTTTTAATGGCTGAATAATACTCCATTGTGTATATGTACCAAAGCTTTCTTATCCATTCGTCTGCAGGTGGACATCTAGGTTGCTTCCATGTCCTGGCTGTTATAAACAGTGCTGCAATGAACATTGGACTACATGTGTCTCTTTCAATTTTGGTTTCCTCGGTGTGTATGCCCAGGAGTGTGATTGCTGGATCATATGGCAGTTCTATTTCCAGTTTTTTGAGGAATCTCCACACTGTTCTCCATAGTGGCTGCACTAGTTTGCATTCCCACCAACAGTGTAAGAGGGTTCCCTTATCTCCACACCCTCTCCAGCATTTATTGCATGTAGACTTTTGGATAGCAGCCATTGTGACTGGTGTGAAATGGTATCTCATTGTGGTTTTGATTTGCATTTCTCTGATGATGAGGGATGTTGAGCATTTTTTCATGTGTTTGTTAGCCATCTTTATGTCTTCTTTGGAGAAATGTCTGTTTAGTTCTTTGGCCCATTTTTTGATTGGGTCATTTATTTTTCTGGAATTGAGCTGCAGGAGCTGCTTGTATATTTTGGAGATTAATCCTTTATCAGTTGCTTCATTTGCTATTATTTTTTCCCATTCTGAAGGCTATCTTTTCACCTTGCTTATAGTTTCCTTTGCTGTGAAGAAGCTTTTGATTTTAATTAGGTCCCATTTGTTTATTTTTGCTTTTATTTCCAATATTCTGGGAGATGGGTCTTGGAGGATCCTGCTGTGATTTATGTCGGAGAGTGTTTTGCCTACATTCTCCTCTAGGAGTTTTATAGTTTCTGGTCTTACATTTAGCTCTCTAATCCATTTTGAGTTTATTTTGGTGTATGGTGTTAGGAAGTGTTCTAGTTTCATTCTTTTACAAGTGGCTGACCAGTTTTCCCAGCACCACTTGTTAAAGAGACTGTCTTTTCTCCATTTTATATTCTTGCCTCCCTTGTCAAAGATAAGTTGTCCATAGGTGCATGAATTTATCTCTGGGCTTTCTATTTTGTTCCATTGATCTATATTTCTGTCTTTATGCCAGTACCATACTGTCTTGATGACTGTGGCTTTGTAGTAGAGCCTGAAGTCTGGCAGGTTAATTCCCCCGGTTCCATTCTTCTTCCTCAAGATTTCTTTGGCTATTTGAGGTTTTTTGTATTTCCATACAAATTGTGAGATTATTTGTTCTAGTTCTGTGAAAAATATCGTTGGTAGCTTGATAGGGATTGCATTGAATGTATAAATTACTTTGGGTAGTATACTCATTTTTACAATATTCTTCCAATCCACGAACACGGTATATTTTTCCATCTATTAGTGTCCTCTTTGATTACTTTCACTAGTGTTTTATAGTTTTCTATGTACAAGTCTTTTGTTTCCTTAGGTAGATATATTCCTAAGTATTTAATTCTTTTCGTTGCAACAGTGAATGGAATAGTTTCCTTAATTTCTCTTTCTATTTTCTCATTATTAGTGTATAGGAATGCAAGGGATTTCTGTGTGTTGATTTTATATCCTGCAACTTTACTGTATTCATTGATTAGCTCTAGTAGTTTTCTGGTAGAGTCTTTAGGGTTTTCTGTGTAGAGGATCATGTCATCAGCGAACAGTGAAATTTTTACTTCTTCTTTTCCAATTTGGATTCTTTTTATGTCTTTTTTCTGCTCTGATTGCTGTAGCCAAAACTTCCAGAACTATGTTGAATGGTAGTGGTGAGAGTGGGCACTCTTGTCTTGTTCCTGACTTTAGGGGAAATGCTTTCAGTTTTTCACCATTGAGGATAATGTTTGCTGTGGGTTTGTTATATGTAGCTTTCATTATGTTGAGATATGTCCCTTCTATTCCCACTTTCTGGAGGGTTTTTTTTATCATAAATGGATATTGAATTTTGTCGAAGGCTTTCTCTGCATCTATTGAGATAATCATATGATTTTTATTTTTCAGTTTGTTAATGTGGTATATTACATTGATTGATTTGCGGATATTGAAGAATCCTTGCATTCCTGGGATAAAGCCCACTTGGTCATGATGTATGATCTTCTTAATGTGTTGTTGGATTCTGATTGCTAGAATTTTGTTAAGGATTTTTGCATCTATGTTCATCAGTGATATTGGCCTGTAGTTTTCTTTTTTTGTGGGATTTTTACCAGGCTTTGGGATTAGGGTGATGGTGGCCTCATAGAATGAGTTTGGAAGTTTCCCTTCCTCAGCAATTTTCTGGAAGAGTTGAGTAGAATAGGTGTTAGCTCTTCTCTAAATTTTTTGTAGAATTCAGCTGTGAAGCTGTCTGGACCTAGGCTTTTGTTTGCTGGAAGATTTCTGATTACAGCCTCTAGTTCCGTGCTTGTGATGGGTCTGTTCAGATTTTCTATTTCTTCCTGGTTCAGTTTTGGAAAGTTGTACTTTTCTAGGAATTTGTGCATTTCTTCCAGGTTATTCATTTTATTGCCATATAATTGCTGATAGTATTCTCTAATAATCCTTTGTATTTCTGTGTTTTCGGTTGTGATCTCTCCATTTTCATTTCTAATTTTACTGATTTGGTTCTTCTCCCTTTGTTTCTTGATGAGTCTGGCTAGTGGTTTGTCAATTTTATTTACCTTCTCAAAGAACCAGCTTTTGGCTTTGTTGATTTTTGCTATGGTCTCTTTTGTTTCCTTTGCATTTATCTCTGCCATAATTTTTACGATTTCTTTCCTTCTACTAACCCTGGGGTTCTTCATTTCTTCCTTTTCTAGTTTCTTTAGATGTAGGGTTAGGTTATTTAGTTGACTTTTTTCTTGTTTCTTGAGGTGTGCCTGTATTGCTATGAACTTCCCCCTTAGCACTGCTTTTACAGTGTCCCAGAGGTTTTGGGTTGTTGTGTTTTCGTTTCCATTCATTTCTATGCATATTTTGATTTCTCTTTTGATTTCTTCTATGATTTGTTCATTATTCAGCAGCGTGTTTTTCAGCCTCCATATGTTGGCATTTTTAATAGTTTTACTCCCGTAATTGAGATCTAATCTTACTGCATTGTGGTCAGAAAAGATGCTTGGAATGATTTCAATTTTTTTGAATTTACCAAGGCTAGATTTATGGCCCTGGATGTGATCTATCCTGGAAAAGGTTCCGTGTGTGCTTGAGAAAAAGGTGAAATTTATTGTTTTGGGGTGAAATGTCCTATAGATATCTATTAGGTCTAACTGGTCTATTGTATCATTTAAAGTTTGTGTTTCCTTGTTAATTTTGTTTAGTTGATCTATTCATAGATGTAAGTGGGGTTTTAAAATCTCCCACTATGGTACATTGTTGTTAATTTCCCGTTTCATAATTGTTAGTAATTGTCTTATATATTGCGGTGCTCCTATGTTGGGTGCATAAATATTTATAATTGTTCTATCTTCTTCTTGGATTGATCCTTTGATCATTATGTAGTTTCCTTCTTTGTCTCTTTTCACAGCCTTTGTTTTAAAGTCTATTTTATCTGGTATGAGTATTGCTACCCCTGCTTTCTTTTGGTCTCTATTTGCATGGAATATCTTTTTCCAGCCCTTCACTTTCAGTCTGTATGTGTCCCTCGTTTTGAGGTGGGTCTCTTGTAGACAACATATATGGGGTTCTTGTTTTTGTATCCATTCAGCCAGCCTTTGTCTTTTGGTTGGGGCATTCAACCCATTTACGTTTATGGTAATTATTGATAAGTATGATCCCATAGCCATTTTCTTTATTGCTTTGGGTTCCAGTTTATACACCCTTTCTGTGTTTCCTGTCTAGAGAAGATCTTTTAGTATTTGTTGGAGAGCTGGTTTGGTGATGCTGAATTCTCTCAGCTTTTGCTTGTCTGTAAAGCTTTTGATTTCTCCTTCATATTTGAATGAGATCCTTGCTGGGTACAGTAATCTGAGCTGGAGGTTATTTTCTTTCATCACTTTAAGTATGTCTTGCCATTCCCTCCTGGCCTGAAGAGTTTCTGTTGAAAGATCAGCTGTTATCCTTATGGGAATCCCCTTGTGTGTTATTTGCTGCTTTTCCCTTGCTGCTTTTAATATTTGTTCTTTGTGTTTGATCTTTGTTAATTTGATTAATATGTGTCTTGGAGTATTTTGCCTTGGGTTTATCCTGTTGGGGACTCTCTGGATTTCTTGGACTTGGGTGATTATTTCTTTCCCCATTTTAGGGAAGTTTTCAACTATTATCTCCTCAAGTATTCTCTCATGGTCTTTCTTTTTGTCTTTTTCTTCTGGGACTCCTATGATTCAAATGTTGGAGCGTTTAACATTGTCCCAGAGGTCTCGAATATTGTCCTCATTTCTTTTAATTCGTTTTTCTTTTTTCCTCTCTGTTTCATTTATTTCTACAATTCTATCTTCTAGCTCGCTTATCCTGTCTTCTGCCTCTGTTATTCTACTGTTTGTTCCCTCCAGAGTGTTTCTGATCTCATCTATTGCATTATTCATTGTATATTGACTCTTTTTCATTTCCTCTAAGTCCTTATTAAACCTTTCTTCCATCTTCTCAATCCTTTTCTCCAAGTTTTTATCTGTAACTCCATTTTGCTTTCAAGATTTTGAGTCATTTTCACCATCAAAATTCGAAATTCTTTATCAGGTAGATTTCCTATATCTTCCTCTTTTGTTTGTGTTGGTGGGCATTTATCTTGTTTCTTTACTTGCTGGGTATTTCTCTGCCTCTTCATCTTGCTTATATTGCTTTGCTTGGGGTGGGCTTTCCTTCTTCTGGCCATTTGTGGAGTTCTCGTTATTATGTAGTTTCCTCGCTGTGTGTGGGGTTGGACGGGTGATTTATCAAGGTTCCTTGGTTAGGGAAGTTTGTGTCGGTATTCTGGTGGGTGGAGCTGGATTTCTTCTCTCTGGAGTGCAATGTAGTGTCCAGTAATGAGTTGAGATGTCAGTGGTTTTGGAGTGACTTTGGGCAGCCTGTATATTGAAGCTCAGGGCTATTTTCCTGTGTTGCTGGAGAATTTGTGTGGTATGTCTTGCTCTGGAACTTGTTGACCATTGGGTGGTGCTTGGTTTTAGTGTAGGTATGGAGGCGTTTGATGAGCTCCTATCGATTAATGTTCCCTGGAGTCAGGAGTTCTCTGGTGTTCTCAGGATTCGGGCTTAAGCCTCTTGCCTCTGGTTTTTGGTCTTATTCTTGGAGTAGCCTCTAGACTTCTCTATCTGTCATTTCCAAGGTGGTTCCTCTGTTTTAGCTTCTGTTTGCTGGTCTCTTCAGTGTCTAATTTCCACCCTGATACTAGGGGGCGGGTGGACACTTTTTAAGGCTCAGTTGTTCAGTCCTGTTCTGGGAATGGAGGAACGCTGCAGACAAATATCTCTGGCGTATGTGGGGAGTGCTCACAGTGTCTTGGCCACACTGGGTTTGCCCCCGCTCACAGAGCGTGTGCTGTACCAGTCTACACTGCACAGGCTCTAGGTTGCTCTGCCAGGAACTGTCTGAGGCCGGCGCTGGGTTGTATGCACTTCCCAGGTCTGAGCATCTCAAGTTCAGTTTCTTGGGTACTCCACAAAGGTGCAGACTTGGTTGGGTCTGCGTTTTGGGCCTTCTCCGGTCTAAGCAGATCAGGTGACCAGGTTTTTGGCAAGCACAGTCGCTGCGACTTATCGCCTCCCCAGTCCCTGCCACTTGGTTTTCTGGGTGTACAACCGGAGCACCTTCTCAGGCGGATATCGACCAGCCCGAGCCCAAGAAATCTTGATTAGCATCAAGCCTGCCTGCAGTTTGTATCAGATGCCTTTCTGGGGCCGCGGTTGCCCCCTCCGGCTCTGGCTGCCCTCCCTGCCTGTCTCGGTGGGGGGATGGGGGATGGGCCGACCACAGTTGGCTCACTCTGCTCAGTCCTTTGTTCTGTGAGTGGGGCTGGCGGAGTCTTAGGTTATAGCTTTCTGCCTTTTTGTGGGGAAGCTATCCCAGTCTGCTTTGCTATCTCCTGTTAGATCTCTCAGATTGTTCTCGCAAGCCCAGTCCTCTCTCTAAGCAGTTCAGCCGGCTCCTCCCTGCCCAGCCCCCGCTTGCTAATGGTGTATGCAGGCGTCTGTGCTGCTTCTCCACTGGGAGTTACTGTTTGGCGGGTAATCTGTGGGTTTTAATTATTTCTTTCTTTTTTCCTCCCGGTTATATGGCCCTCTGAGGTTCCAAGGCTCGCCACAGACTCGCCAGTGAGAGTGTTTCCTGGTGTTTGGAAACTTCTCTCTTTTTAAAGCCTCCCTTCCCGGGACGGAGCTCCGTCCTTACCTCTTTTGTCTCTCTTTTTATCTTTTATGTTTTTTCCTACCTCCTTTCAAAGAGGAAAGGGCTGCTTTTCTGGGTGTCTGATGTCCTCTGCCAGCATTCAGAAGTTGTTTTGTGGACTTTACTCTGCATTCGAATGTTCTTTTGACGAATTTGTGGGGGAGAGAGTGGTCTTGCCGTCCTATTCCTCCGCCATCTTGTTCCTTCTCCAGAAGTCATTCTTAAAGAATCTTCTACTGCTGAGATGTTCCATGCTTCCTAGCTGCAAAAATTATTTTCCAATGAAAATAACTGTAGTCAGGACAAACAGATATTGTGTATGAAGATGAACATGCAACCAAAAAGTATTTATTTATTTTAATTTCCAATAGAAAAAAAGAATATTTGCTGTCCTATAATAAGGAATAATTCATAGTTTTTTTTAAAAAAAATTCTCTTTGGGTTATTTTACTCTTTGCCTTTTTCTTTCTCTTTTTAAATTTTTTTTTTTTTTTTTGGTAATAGGTTGTCCTGAATGCAAGCTAAAAGAGAACAAATACTTCTCCAAGCCAGATGCTCCAATCTATCAGTGCATGGGGTGCTGCTTCTCCAGGGCATACCCCACTCCAGCGAGGTCTAAGAAGACAATGTTGGTCCCCAAGAACATCACCTCGGAAGCCACATGCTGTGTGGCCAAAGCGTTTACCAAGGTGAGGATCTAAAGGGCCCCAGAAACTTTCTAACAGTTCAACCAGAGAAATGTCCTCACAGCACATCTGTGGGCTTCATGCCAGAGGTAGCTAATGACCAGTCCTTCAGTGAGCATTTGTAGAGAGAAGGGCTGAGCTTGTCTACTTTAATCAAGACAGTCAGCAACCTTGTGGGCACAGGCTGGATCTATCCAGAATGAAGAAAGTGGACAGAGGTGATAAGGGGCAGGTTGGGAGAGAACATAGAATACTTATACAGTGCAAATCAAAGCTTTTGGAATGAAAATATCAGCTGAAAAGACTATGCAAATATAGCAAGCATCTGTTTTTAAAAGTGTTTATTTGTTTGGCTGTGCAGGGTCTTAGTTGTAGCATTCAGTATGTGGGATCTTTAGCTGTGACAGGTGGAATCTAGTTCTCTGACCGGGGATGGAACCTGGGGCCCCTGCACTGAGAGCTTAGAGTCCTAGCCACTGGGCCAGCACAGAAGTCCCATGTAGCAAGCATCTGTCTATTCAGTTCAGCTGGCTAGAGACAATTTTACTGAAGAGTTTTCAATTTTGCTAGCCTACCTTTCTGTCTACATCTATCTATTATCTATCTTTTTTTCCCTTCCCCTTTAGGCCACAGTGATGGGAAATGTCAGAGTGGAGAACCATACCGAGTGCCACTGCAGTACTTGTTATTATCACAAATCTTAAATATTTTGCAATGGGCTGTGTTGATGATGGCTGATTTGCTCAAAAGGAAAATTAATTTGTCTAGTGTCTGTGGCTTCGTGAGATAAAACCCTCCTTTTCCTTGCCATACCATTTTTAACCTGCTTTGAGAATATACTGCAGCTTTATTACTTTTCTTCTTATCCTACAATATAATCAGCAGTCTCAATCTTTTCATTTGGAATGAAATATGGCATTTAGCATGACCATAAAAAGCTGGTTCCACTGGAAATAAAGTCTTTTAAATCATCACTCTATCACTGAATTTAATTTTTTCTGAAAAGTTTCAAGCCAGTTACTTTTAATAGGATTAATGGAAGGGAGTGAGCCGGTGGGTGAGCTGGGTTCCCATGTAGTCAATGGCCTAATATGGAGAAGGAAATGGCAACCCACTCCAGTGTTCTTGCCTGGAAAATCCCAGGGATGGGGGAGCCTGGTAGGCTGCCGTCTGTGGGGTCGCACAGAGTTGGACACGACTGAAGTGACTTAGCAGCAACTTAGCAGCATTCTGATCAAGCCTTCCAGAGCAAGCAGTGAGCCCCTCAGACAGTGGGCTACTCATGAGACAACCCACTGGGGTGAAGGAAGAAAATATGACTTCTATTTCTATTCATTTGCACATTGTCTTTAGATGCCCATTTGGGCGAGTTTTATAGACGTACAGATACATTAAAAATAGAACTGATAACAGATAAGGCTTTAAAAAAACTTCATTCATCACCAGTTTGTCAAGATTCCATTTCAAAGTGAAAAACCAATTTCTAACAGGTTGGTAAACACACCAGATGGCAAGGTTAAAAATTAAAGTGAGTGTGTGTACATTTAAAGAAACACTGAAATGCACACACATTACTTAACTTGTTCATTCATTTATTTACTTATAGTCTTGGGTGTATAAAATTTACAAATAAATGCATATGTGGATATTGGGGATGTTTGGTCACAAACTTTTTTACTGAAAATTTTCAATAAAAAAAAAAAAAGGAAGAACACTGTTCTAAGGTTTGGTAAAGCCAAAATCATCCCTAGTCTGAAGCTGCTTTCCACTGGCTTATGCCTGACCATAGTTCCTGGCAGCCAGGTTATAACCAAACAGTGGCTAAGGTAAGGATAACATCCTTTAACATTCCATTTTTACATCCAGATGGGAATGAGCAAGTTATGAACAAAGAATTCACTGAGTGCTCACTGTGGACTTGGAGGAGGACCAAGCACTTGCACTTAGTTCTGTCCGAATGCTTAGGAGTAGTGCCATGCTTCAAAACCACATTTCTTGCGCATTTATACTTGTAAACAGAGACAGACCGTGGTTTTTACCCACTAAATTATATTAGCTATGGTAGAGATCAAAGCCACCCAAAAGTTCAATTCCTAAAGGAGCCAGAATTTAAAAAAAAAAAGTCACACTGGTTACAGATAAGGCTTTCAAAAAAAATTCATTCATCCCTGTTTGTCTAGATCCCATTTCCAAGTGAAAAATCAATTTCTAACAGGTTGGTAAAAACACCAGGTGTTAGGATGAAAAATTAAAATGAGCACAGGTACTTTTAAAGAAACACTGAAATGCACACACATTAGCTTATTCATTTGCTTATTTATTACACATTTATTTAATGTCCAGTAAATGCTGGCCTGTGGTTAGATGTTGGAAATTCAGAGATATCAGGATCCTCTAGAAGATAAGATTGAGAAAACAGAATGCAGCTTAACTTAAGAAAACAATGGTGCTGATCATGGGTTTATTCAAACATTTAACTGATATTCACTGAGGATCTACATGTGTCAGGTCTTCAGAGCTTGTTTGGAGGATACAGCAGGAGAAGAAACCTAGGGATCCACCACTGACTGGAGAGCTCCTGTCCATCTGGGGGTCATCCTATTGGACAGATGGGATGGAATGAGTAATGAGAGAGGAACTGGACATCCCCATGGCCATTCAGGGCAGCCAAATCTACCCCGGAGAGCACTACAATAAGATACAGATGCTGCCCTGAAACGGTCCACAGTCAGGTAGGGAGGAGAGACACAGCAAAGAATTAAGATCAAGTGAGACACAAATCGGGCTTCCCAGTGGCTCGAGTGGTAAAGAACCTGCCTGCCAATACAGGAGACATTAAGAGATGTGGGTCCTATCTTTGTGTTGGGAAGAGCCCCTGGAGGAAGGCATGGCAACTCACTTCCAGGATTCTTGCCTGGAGAGTTCAATGGACAGAGGAGACTGGTGTGCTATGGTCCATAGAGTCACATAGGGTCGCAGTGTCGGACACCACTGAAGCAAATGAGCTCGCAGCAAGCATGCACAATATGCAAATCAGGTGCTCTGTGACAACCTAGAGGGGTGGGAGGAAGGTTGAAGAGGGAGGGGGCATATATATATCCATGGCTGATTCATGTTGATGTAAGGCAGAGAACAACACAGTACTGTAAAGCAATTATTCTACAAATAAAAATAAGTTAAAAATAAAGATCAGGTGAGATGATGCTATGGGAAAGGTATGGATTTTGGGGGCATTCAGTGAGGGATAGTTAACTCAGTCTCTAGTGGAGTTCATCATGGAGAGCTTCACAGGAAAGGTGACACTTGAGTTGAATCTAGAGGATAAGCAGATAGATGGGCGAAGGGTTTGGTCTGGTTTGAGGAAACAGCATATATAAACAGGACACAGGTAAATGTCCTGAGATGGGAACCAGTGTGCTGGTCACAGAATCACAAGCAGTTCAGAGTGCCTGGACTTCATGGACCTGGATGGAGGGCTGGAGCTGCAGAGACAAATGGATACCTGTAGCCGAGTCATGCAAATAAAATGCAAAGAGATGGACATTCCAGCTCAGACCCATGCTTCTCAAACTAGGGGGCTTGAAAGTTCTGGCAGCCATAGGATTAAACATGTACCTTTCCATAGATCAATTTTGTTTGAAGATTTGGGGACATGTTATTTTAATTTCAAAACAAAAACAGATGTTATAGAGTAGAATGCAAAATTGACAAAATGAGTTTAAAAACTGAGACTTGAAAAGAAACTTCACATTGTGGGTGGGGCCTTCTAGACTGTGCTCTTTTGACCCTTCCCAAACCTCCTGGGGGCTGGTTCACTCTTCTTACATTAGGTGTACTTAAGTGAAGGAGTTTGAGAAGTGCTATTAGAGGAATAATAGGTTCCATTTTGCACTTTAGAAAACTCATTCTGGCAGCAAGTAAAGGGTGATTTGAGAAGGTGAGAGACTGGTCACAGGATCATGAGTCTGGTCCTTCATCAAACTATCTCAGCAAGAGGTGGTGGTGGCCTACTGGCAGGGAGGGCGAGGGTAAGAGGTGGGGACAGGATTGGGAGAAATTAGGAGAAAATGAAGAGATGATTGTGGCCCAGCCTGGCTAAGAAAGTGGGCTGTGATGTCTTTGTTGTTTTTCAGTAGAGAATCTACATGGGTAAGCGTGTCTAATATGCAGCGTGAACAGCGCTAGACAGAGCTTAGGAAAGACCTTCAGCCAGGAGGAGTAGCCCTGAGGGTCTCCCGTGGTCAGGGGTATCAACACCACAGGGGTGGGTAGGATTGCTCGGGAGGGTGGAAGGATGCTGGACCGCCTGGGATAGATTCTGGCCCAGCCTGGCTAAGAAAGTGGGCTGTGATATCTTTGCTGTTTTTCAGTCCCTCAGTTGTGTCCAGCTCTTCATGGACTGCAGCACACGAGGCTTCCTTGTCCTTCACCATCTCCCGTCCTTCACCATCTCCCGGAGCTTGCTCAAAATCATATCCATTGAGCCAGTGATGTCATGTCATCCAACTATCTTGTCCTCTGTCGTCCCCTTCTCCTGCCTTCAATTTTTCCCAGCAGGGGACAGTCAATTAGAAAGCTGTGGTATGAGCCCTCTAGAGAAAAGTTGATCATCTCAGATGGAGAAGTAGCAAGGAGGCTGAAAGGCAGGCAAGGAGACTGGAAATCTTGTTTCAAGCCCATCTGAAAAGTGCTTAAAAGTCGTATGAAGGGAAGAATGTTCACATGTTTGAGGGGTGCTTCTTTCAAGCAAACCTCTCCAAGATTCACCTCAGCCAGAGAGTTGCCCCAAATTCTCCAGTTTTGAGTTTCTTTTCTTATGGTTAAAACATGGGATCCGAGGCACCCTCACCCTCTTAAGTGACAGCACATCTGACTGAGGCGACACAGCTGACAGTTAATGCCGATAACAAGGTGACTGGAACGGGACCAGGTCTGTCTGTGCTGCGGGCCCTGGATCTGTTTATCCGGGGAGGGGGTTGGGGGAGAAGGGGAGGGCTGTTGGGCCGGACAATCAAAGGATGAAACAAAGAAGCAAGTTGTCTACTACTTTGTAGTTGTGTGGAGAATTGACAATGAGCAGAACCAGGGATGGAGGAGCCTGATGGGCTGCCGTCTATGGGGTTGCACAGAGTCAGACACGACTGACGCAACTTAGCAGCAGCAGCACAAACTCTGCTGTGATTACAGGGCTGTCACTGAGGACTAGGGCTCAAGGAAGAGGCCTGTAAAACAGACATGGCTCCTGTCCGTCTCCTGCGAGTGAGGGAAAAGGGCAGATAAAGATGGGACAGTAAGGGATAGACGGAAGGGAAGAGCAAGGATGGAAAAAGTTGAGCGAGGAAAAATATGTAAGAGGGACTTCCCTGGTGGTGCAGTGGAAAAGAATATGCTTGCCAATGCAGGGTTCAAGCCCTGGTCTGGGAAAATTCCACATGCTGTGGAGCAACTAATCCCATGAGCAGCAACTATGGAAGCCCGTGCTCCTCGAGCCTGTGCTCTGCAACAAGAGAAGCTGCTGTAATGAGTAGCCTGGGCACTGAAACGCAGAGTAGGTCCTGCTCGCCGTGACTAGAGAAAGCCTGCATGCAGCAACGAAGACTCTGTGCAGTCAAAAACTTTTAAAAAAATACGTAAGAGGAGGCAGGAGAGGTGAGAAGCACCGCTGAAGGAGTCTGTGGCCTCAGATATGGCTGAACTGGATTAAAGAAGAAAGAAAAAGCCATAATTCTACTTGCTCCCACTTCGTCCTCCAACCACCATCAGAATCTAAGCAATCATCTGTAGTTAAGACCTCTAGTCTACATAAAGCCTTTGCATGAATGAAAAAAAATACCTCTCTGGGCAGGCAGAGCATTTTTTAAAAATTGAAATATAGTTGATTTATCATATGTTATTTTCAGGTGTATAGCAAAGTGATTCAGTGTTGTACATATATAAATACAATGTATATTCTTCTTCAGAATCTTTTCCCTCATATGTTATTACAGAGTATTGAGTTTAGTTCCCTGTGGTATACAGTAGGTCCTTGTTGGTTATCTATTTTATATAGAGTAGTGTGTATATGTTGGAGAAGGCAAAGGCAACCCACTCCAGTACTCTTGCCTGGAAAATCCCATGGGCGGAGGAGCCTGGTAGGCTGCAGTCCGTGGGGCGCTAAGAGTCGGACACGACTGAGCGGCTTCACTTTCACTGTTCACTTTCATGCATTGGAGAAGGAAATGGCAACCCACTCCAGTGTTCTTGCCTGGAGAATTCCAGGGACGGGGGAGCCTGGTGGGCTGCTGTCTATGGGGTCACACAGAGTCGGACACGACTGAAGGGACTTAGCAGCATCAGCAGTGTGTATATGTTAATGCCAAACTCCTAGTGTAACCCCTAACCCTTTTCCCCTTTGGTAACCATACATTTGCTTTCTATGTCTATGAGACTATTTCTTTTTTGTAAATAAGTTCATTTGTATCATTTTTTAAAATTTTATAAATTTTATAATATTATGAAAATTAATCTGGATTATTAAACCAGAATATATGAAAGCTATGTATCATTTTTAAAGATTTCACATTTAACTGATATCATATGATATTTGTCTTTGTCTGACTTCACTTAGCATGGTAATCTGCAGGTCCATCTATGTTGCTGCAAATGGCATTATTTCATTGTTTTTTTATGGCTGAGCAATTTCCATTGTATATATAAACCATATCTTCTTCATCCATTCATCTGTCAATGGATGTATTTAGTTTGCTTCTATGTCTTGGTTACTGGAAACAGTGTTGCGGTGAACATTGAGGTGTATGTAACTCCAGCTACGTACCCAAGCAGAGCATCTTGAGTAAATGGCTTCATATTTAAATGGCATAGAAGAGTGGGTGTCAGGCAGTCCTTATGCCCTAGATGGGCACTTCTGTGCAGTGCATACAGTGTGCAATCTTACATGGCAGCTCTGCCCACAGTCTCAACATCCTACTATGACTTGTCGCATTTTGTAGAGATATGTCTTACCTTGGCAATAATCTCAATTGATGTTGATGTCTTCATTATCCTTATACTGCTCAGAAACTTCTGGAGAAAAATACTGCCCCAAATTGTTTTCTTTTGCTTTTGTCATCTCTGGGGAAACTAGAAGAACTGAACATAATCTGGTCCAACAGGAAGGTAAAACTAAAGAATCCATGTGTAAACGACCATGAAACTGGCACGAGGAGGTTGGTTAGGAACACAAGCCTCAAGAGAGGTCCAGCTGTGCTGTGCTGTGCTTAGTCACTTAGTTGTGTCCGACTCTTTGCAACCTCATGGACTGTAGCCCAGCAGGATTCTCTGTCCATGGGGATTCTCCAGGCAAGAATACTGGAGTGGGTTACTATGCCCTCCTCCAGGGGATCTTCCCAATCCAGGGATTGAACCCAGGTCTCCCACATTACAGGTGGATTCTTTACTGTCTGAGCCACCAGGGAAGCCCCAAGAGGTCTAGAGAGGTCTGCTTGTTTGATGGAAAGTTAATCAACACCAAACTACCTGCCATTAGTACGGCACTTTTACTTTCTCAGAAAGCCCTGAGATGATACCTCAATGAGTCTCACTCAGCCCTTCATTTACCAACAGTCAAGGCAGGTGGCACCATCTCCACCTGACAATTAGATAAATTGAGGCACAAAAAGCTTCAGCTGCACAGACTGGGGATGCATGGAATTCTGGGTTTCCCCAGCTTTAATTTTGGGTAGCTTTTTAAAAATTCCATTGTCTTCTCAAATGATGAAGTTTTTGCTTTACCAACAAAGGACTCATTTCTCCATGGATACGGAATATGACAACTCTCTTGGAGGTTTGCCCAGGGTAAGAAGCCATCATAATAAAAACAATTGAAGTGTGGATTGTAACTGTGACTTGTCCATTGATGTTCTATCTCAAAGTGTGAACTTCAACTTCACCTTTCTTTCTTTCAACTCACTCAACACCTTCTCCAGGAACTTTCTGTTTGAACTTAATTAGGATAAACACAAAGAAATTTCTCTGTTCTGAAAGCCAAGTAGGATTTTCATATTCTCCTCTTCAAAACTACATAGCACATGGAATTGTAAATATTAAACACTGCTGTTTTCACGAAGAACTGAAGCTGGGTCTGAGTTTCCTTGAATTGAAGAGAGAAGTTAATTATTGCATGCAACTTCAAAACAGGAGACATAAAAAGGAAATAACTGTTGGATGTTTTTAATAAATTCCTTTTTTGCCCCCCCAGAAAATACATATTCAGAAAAGTATTTTCCTACTGAACTTGACTCCCAGGTCTTACTCATCTGAAGGACTTGAAAGCTGAGGTTTTGGGGAGAGAGTGAAGAAAATTGGGGTCAGGTAGAACACTCTGAAGAAGCGGCCAAAAACTTGGCAAGTGATCAAAAGTGTCTAAGAGTGTTTTCAAAGGAGAGAGTCTGTCTTTTTAAAGTCATTTTCGTTAATGGAATGTTTTAAAAATGGAGGATAGTAAACTGTGAAGCACAAAAAATTTATCAATTTTCTCCAGATGCTCTTGATCGGAAAGTGTGTTTGAAATATAGTCACATATTCAGTTGTAAATTGCCTGTGAATGGTAACTGATTTTCAGCTAAATTGACAGTAAGTAGAATTTCAGGATGTGCAAATTTCCTTCTACACACCTTTTTCTCAGTTGCCATTCATGTTGGAGATAATTAGAAAAAGCCAGCATTAGCCGTTGGACTAGGAAATGGAGAGCAACAGGGAGGCAGAGTAGAAGTAACAGTTTGCCCAAGACAGCTCCTGAGGAAGAAAGGAAATCTGGGCTTGACACAGAAATGCACCCCAGCTTGGACGAAATGCAGGAAGTGGGGAGGGCATGTGGATTGCTGGCCCACAACTTGGATTGATGATGTGGTGGTGGTTGTTCAGTCACTCCTCATGTCCGACTCTTTGTGACCTCATGCACTGCAGCATGCCAGGCTCCCTGTCCTTCACCATCTCTTGGAGTTTGCTCAAACTCATGTCCATTGAGTCGGTGACGCCATCCAACCATCTTATCCTCTGTTGCCCCCTTCTTCTGCCCTCAGTCTTTCCCAGCATCAGGGTCTTTTCTAATGAGTTGGCTCTTCGCATCAGGTGGCCAAAAATTATTGGAGCTTCAGCTTCAATATCAGACCTTCCAGTGAACATTCAGGCTTGACTTCCTTTAGGATTGACTTGTTGGATCTTGCAGTCAAGGGACTCTTAAGAGTCTTCTTCAACACTGCAGTTCAAAAGCATCAATTCTTTGGCACTCAGCCTTCTTTATGGTTCAGCTCTTGCATCTGTACATGATGGCTAGAAAAACCATAGTTTTGACTATACAGACCTTTGTTGGCAAAGTGATGTCTCTGCCTTTTAATATGTTGTCTAGGTATGTCATAGTTTTTCTTCCAAGGAGCAAGCATATTTTAACTATTTCATGGCTGCAGTCACCATCCGCATGATTTTGGAGCCCAAGAAAATAAAGTCTGTCAGCGTTTCCATTGTTTCCCCATCTATTTGCCATGAAGTGATGGACTAGATGCCATGATCTTAGTTTTTTGAATGCTGAGTTTTAAGCCAGGTTTTTCACTCTCCTCTTTCACCTTTATCAAGAGGCTCTTTAGTTCCTCTTCGCTTTCTGCCATAAGGGTGGTGTCATCTGCATATCTGAGGTTATTGATATTCCTCCCGGCAATTTTCATTCCAGCTTGTACTTCATCCAGCCCAGTATTTTGCATGATGTACTCTGCATATAAGTTAAATAAGCAGGGTGACAATATACAGCCTTGACGTACTCCTTTCCCAATTTGGTACCAGTCCATTATTCTGTGTCCGATTCTAACTGTTGTTCCTTGACCTGTGTACAGGAGGCAGGTAAGATGGTGTGGTATTTCCATCTCTTGAAGAATTTTCCACAGTTTGTTGTGATCTACACAATCAAAGGCTTTCATATAGTTAATGAAACGGAAGTAGATACTTTTCTGGAATTCCCCTGCTTTTTCTATGATCCAACTGATGTTGGCAATTTGATCTCTGGTTCTTCTGCCTTTTCTAAATCCAGTTTGTACATCTGAAAGTTCTTGGTTCATGCACTGTTGAAGCCTAGCTTGAAGGATTTTGAGCATTACCTTCCTAGCATGTGAAATGAGTACAATTGTGTGGTAGTTTGGGCAGTCTTTGGCATTGCCTTTCTTTGGGATTGGAATGAAGACTGACCTCTTCCAGTCCTGTGGCCACTGCTGAGTTTTCCAAATTTGTTGGCATAGTGAGTGCAGCACTTTCACAGCATGATCTTTCAGGATTTGAAATAGCTCAACTGGAATTCCATCACCTCCACTAACTTTGTTCGTAGTGATTCTTTCTAAGGCTCACTTGACTTCACATTCCAAGATGTCTGGCTCCAGGTGAGTGATCACGCCATCATGATTATCTTGGTCATGAAGATCTTTTTTGTACAGTTCTTCTGTGTATTCTTGCCACCTCTTAATATCTTCTGCTTCTGTTAGGTCCATACAATTTCTGTCCTTTATCGAACCCATCTTTGCATGAAATGTTCCCTTGGTATCTCTAATTTTCTTGAAGAGATCTCTTGTTTTTCCTATTCTGTTGTTTTCCTCTATTTCTTTTCACTGATTGCTGAAGAAGGCTTTCTTTTCTCTCCTTTCTATTCTTTGGAACTCTGCATTCAGATGCTTATATCTTTTCTTTTCTCCTTTGCTTTTCGCTTCTCTTCTTTTCACAGCTATTTGTAAGGCCTCCTCAGACAGCCATTTTGCTTTTTTGCATTTCTTTTCCATGGGGATGGTCTTGGTCCCTGTCTCCTGTACAATGTCACGAACCTCCGTCCAGAGTTCATCAGGCACTCTATCTATCAGATCTAGTCCCTTAAATCTATTTCTCACTTCCACTGTATAATCATGAGGGATTTGATTGAGGTCATATCTGAATGGTCTAGTGGTTTTCCCTACTTTCTTCAATTTAAGTCTGAATTTGGCAATAAGGAGTTCATGATCTGAGCCACAGTCAGCTCCTGGTCTTGTTTTTGCTAACTGTATAGAGCTTCTCCATCTTTGGCTGCAAAGAATATAATCAGTCTGATTTCAGTCTTGACCATCTGGTGATGTCCATGTGTAGAGTCTTCTCTTGTGTTGTTGGAAGAGGGTGTTTGCTATGACCAGTGCGTTCCCTTGGCAAAACTCTATTAGCCTTTGCCCTGCTTCATTCCGTGCTCCAAGGCCAAATTTGCCTGTTCCTCTAGGTGTTTCTTGACTTCCTATTTTTGCATTCCAGTCCCCTATGATAAAAAGGACCTCTATTTTGGGTGTTAGTTCTAAAAGGTCTTGTAGGTCTTCATAGAACCATTCAACTTCATCTTCTTCAGCATTACTGGTTGGGGCATAGGCTTGGATTACTGTGATATTGAATGGTTTGCCTTGGAAACGAACAGAGATCATTCTGTCGTTTTGAGATTGCTTCCAAGTACTGCATTTCGGACTCTTTTGTTGACCATGATGGCTACTCCGTTTCTTCTAAGGGATTCTTGCCCACAGTAGTAGATATAATGGTCATCTGAGTTAAATTGACCCATTCCAGTCCATGTATAGCACTCAAAAAATTATAGCTTCATTATTTAAACTATTTGATAAGCTAAAGTAAAGCTCAAATTCATTCACATTAATATACAGATTTTAACATGTTATTTGTTAATGAGAGAAAAGGAAATCCCTTAGATTCCTTATATATATTTTAAACTATTATAATATTTTGAATGGTTGTAAAATAATGGTTTTAAGAATTTTTTGGTTACCTTCATGCCTAAAGTTTTTTTTGCAGGTAGTGACTATCACGGGCCTCCTAGGTGGTACTAGTGGTAAAGAACCTGCCTGCCAATGCAGGAGACATAAGAGATGTGATTTTGATCCCTGGGTTGGGAAGATCCCCTGGAGGAGGGCATGGCAATCCATTCCAGTATTTTTGCCTGGGAAATCTCATAGATAGAGGAGCCTGGTGGGCGGTTCATAGGGTAGTAAAGAGTTGGACACAGCTGAAGCGACTTAGCACACATGCATGACTATCAATAATTTGAAAAGAGAATCGTTAAAAAGTCTTGATGAATTTCATGTAGCCATTTTGAAGGTAAAACTTGACAAAAAGCTATAAAGAAATAACCTCACTTTCCTCAGTGAAATATCTGAAAGTATTTTATTCAAAATTTTGTACAAATTTGATACTTCTTTGTATCAAAAAAGTATTTTTTGTATTATCATTTGTATTTTTCTCAGAACCATAATTATCTTTTTTCTTTTTTATCAAACCCCACATGAACATCCCCAAATATCCTCCACCTCACCCTGTTTTGTCCTGATTTTTATTTTATTTTTTATTGGAGTATCATTGCTTTACAATGTTGTATTAGTTTCTGCTGTACAATAACCTGGATCAGCTCTGTTGCCCCGCAATCCCACCCCTCTAGGTCATCGTAGAGAACTGAGCTGAGCTCCCTGTGCTACACAGAAGTCTCCCACTAGCTATCTATCTTACGTATGGTAGTGTACACGTGTCTATCCTACTCTCCCAATTCATCTTTTCCTAATTTTTGTGTGCCACCCATGCCAGTATTCTTGCCTGGAGAATCCCAAGGACAGAGGAGCCTGGCAGGCTACAGTCCATGGGGTTGCAAAGAGTCGGACATGACTGAGTGACTAACACTCACTCATATGAAAAGGTGGGAAACTGGAACAGATGACCAGATTAGAAAAAAGAAAAAGGCTATTTGGTTGCCATCCATCACAAGGCAAAGCACACACAGAAGCATTTACTGAACATTCAGGAAAGGGAGATCCTGAAAAATCTTTAGCAAACTAAGGATGGAAAATAGAATTAGTTATGTAATCACTGTTATTACTAATTTGAGATGTGTGGAATGCTTCTAACTTTATCCTCATTTGGTTTGCTGACTTTGCTGTTTTACATTAGTGAACATAAAAGTGTTTAGAAGCACTTTCATAGGTTCATTCTGCTGAGTCCCTTTTCTCTCCTATGGTTGGGAGAATGGCCACTGTATTTGTTTTTTCTTACCTGTGGGTTCATTGACTCACGTTTCTTATTTGGATTTGACCAGTTTCTCCACTAATATTCTTCTTCTCTTCTGGGATCCAGTCCGAGAATCCCAATCTTCATTTCGGTGTTATATCTCCTGAATCTCCTCCCATCTATGACAGCTTCTCATCTTTCCTTTTCTTACCTGACTGTGACATTTAAAAAGAGAACTGACCAGCTATTCTCTAGATTGGCCCTCAATTTGGAGGGCCAGTCTGGTGTTTCCTCATGATCAAATTGAAGCTGTGAATTTTGGTCCTTCTCAGTACATCGTTCTGGGGGCTTTATAATGTTGATAACTCCAGGTTTCTGGCGATGTAAACCATGATGTGTTGGTTAAGGCAGAATCCATCAGCTTTCTCCACTTCTCCAAAGTTGTCATTTATTACATATTACTACTTTCCTGCCATCTAAAATTATTTCAAAATAAAACATTAACAAAAATCCTGTTTATAATCTGACTTCTTTATCCCCTTCTCTACTGTATTGAGTCTCTCAGTAGTCACTGCATTCATGGTAAGTCACTTCAGTCGTGTCCGACCCTGTGTGACCCCATAGATGGCAGGCCACCAGGCTCCTCTGTCCCTGGGATCCTCCAGGCAAGAATACTGGAGTGGGCTGTCATTTCCTTCTCCCTCAATGGTCACTACTCATCTGTTTATTTTGCAAATTCAAACGCTTGTTCTCTCTGAAGCATCTGACACTCTTGGCCTCTTCCTTACAATTCTCTTTTCCCTGCCTCACATTACACTTTCCTCTCTTGGCTTTCCTTCTCTTGGACTGCTCTGTTTAAATTCGTTTTCTCTCCACTTCCTCAGGAAGGTATTTCCCAGAGTTTTGCCGTTTGTCCCCCTTTTCTTGTGTCTACTTGTATTAAGTTTGCCTTGTAAATTAAAATCCCCTCTACTTACAAGATTCATTTTTTAAAATTTTATTATTTTATCGGCTGCATTGTACTACACATAGGATCTTAGTTCCCTGACTAGGGATCGAACCCATGCCACCTGCATTGGGAACATGGAGTCTTAACCACTGGAATGCCAGGGAAGACCTACAAGGTTCTTGGGGGAGAATGGATACATGTATATATATGGCTGAATCCCTTTGCTGTCCACCTGAAACTATCACAACATTGTTAATCGGCTGTACTCCAATATAAAATAAATGCTCAAAAATTGAAAAAAAAGACTTTACAAAGGGCTCCAATCCATCCCTTTGCCTTATTTCCTCATTTCCTCATATAACTCTGCCAACCTGCTGGCCACACCCAACTTTTGTTTCACAAACATGTGTATCATGCCTCTGTTCCCTTGCCCTGGGTGTTCTCACTGCCTTGAAAGCTTTCCTTTTTCACAGCCCAGGAAAATCTTACTAATTTTTCCACACTCAGCTCATGTGTCTCCTTTGTGATACCTTCTTGGATCTTTTTTTTTTTTTGGCTGCTTCAGGTCTTAGCTGAGGCACTTGGGATCTAGTTCCCTGACCAGGGATCAGACCCAGGCTCCTGTTTTAGTAGCAAAGAATCTTAAGTACTGGCCCATCAAGGAAGTCCCTTGGGTCATTTCTAACAGTATTCATTCTCTTTTCCCCTCAAGGCATGTTGGACTCCCTTCTATTATATCACATATCCATTTGTCCAGCCATTCATTAAGTGACAAGGAATTTTGAGCGCTCTGTGCCAGGCCCTGTTAGGCTGGTGAGTGTTCACTGGTGAGTGAAATAGCGTAGTCCTTTCTTTGAGCAGTTTATAGTTAGCAGGCAAAGATAGAAAATCAACAAATGAATAAATAGGTGTATGAGTACAAATTGTGGTAAGGGTATAGAAAACTAATGGTATGCAGTGGTAGAGAGCAATGACATGGGGAAATGTGAGCATTTTTAGACAGAAGAGACACAGGAGGAAAAAAAATTGCCAGAGGAGGGTGCTTTAAAAATGACTATTAAAATATCCTCATTAAAAAACTCTGTCAATGTGGAAAAATGCAAAAATTAGTCATAATTCTACCACTCACAAACAATAATTGTAATCAGATATATTTTACATATATAGCTATATTTGTACATGTATATATGTATACATATATACATCCCAGGTTCGATCTCTGGGTTAGGAAGATCCCCTGGAGCAGGGCATGGCAACCCACATCAGTATTCTTGTCTGGAGAATTCCATGGACAGAGAAACCTGGCAGGCTACAGTCCATGGGATCACAAAGAGTAAGACAATGACTAAGCAACTAACACATACACACATATATTTTTGACTATGCCGCGTGGCTTGTGGGATCTTGGTTCCCTAACCAAGGACTGAACCCAGGCCACCTTGGTGAAAATGTCAAGTCCTAACCACTGGACAACCAGGGAATTCCCAGATATTTTAATATATATAATATATATTAAATATGATTATTATATATAATATTTTATTATAATATAAATATATTTATAAGATATAATGTATTAAAATATAGTATAAACATATTAATTTATAATAATTTATTGTATATGTGTATATTTATATATATATATATAGAGAGAGAGAGACAGAAGGATAGGGCTTCCCTGGTGGCTTAGATGGTAAAGTATCCACCTGTAATTTAGGAGAGTTGGGTTCAATCCCTGGTTTGGGAAGATCCCCTGGAGAACGGCATGGCAACCCACCCTAGTATTCTTGCCTGGAGAATCCCCAAGGACAGAGGAGCCTGGTTTGCTACAGTCCATGGGTCACAAAGAGTTGGACATGACTGAGTGACTAAGCATGGCACATAGAGAAGGATAAATATCCAGGCTATCGTGATCATACTGTATATGTCACTTAAAAATAATTACATTTAGGGAACTCCCTGATGGTCCAGTGGTCAGAACTCTGAGCTTTCACTGCTGATGACGCAAGTTCAATCCTTGGTTGGGGGACTAAGGTCCTACAAGTTGGTGTGGTGTGGCAGAAAGAAAAAACAACTCCCTACAAATCCATTACATTTAGCTTAGTTGGATTCAACCTAATTGAAAAAGATAGAACTGTTGAATTTCAAATAAACATGTAACAGATACTATTCCTAAGACAGTGATTCTCAACCTCAGCAGCCGGTGAGTACTCCCTGAGGAGACTGGCATAGGTGTAGGGGTGGGGTAATTGGTTCAACTTAGGGCAGGAGTTTGAAGCAGCGACCACTTTTGATGTGTGATACTGTCTAAGCCAGGCTTCCATGATGGCTCAGTCAGTAAAGAATCTGCTTGCAATGCAGGAGAAGCAGGTTCAATCCCTGGGTTGGGAAGATCCCATGGAGGAGGAAATGGCAACCCACTGCAGTATTCTTGCCTGGAGAATCCCATGGACAGAGGAGCCTGGCAGGCCACAGTCCATAGGGTTGCAAAGAGTTGGACGTGACTGAAGTGACTGAGCATGCATGTACGCATGCACAACGTCTAAGCCGGGCTTTGCCTCATAAGCATGTCTTTACAGGCAGAAGAGGAAGATAAAGGAGACTTCAGTCAGAAGCAAGAGGTCCGTGTTCTCTGAGGCAGGACATTCCTGCGTGAGGCAGTGGTCCAGTCCTCAGCACAGTCATCAGTGCTGGGGGCTCTGAAATGTGGGAGCCATAGCCAAACATATAGATGAGGCCCACATGACAAAGCGGCTGGTCTGCACCACTAAGGCATTTAAGTATTAGCTGCTCAGTGTATCTGACTCTTTGCAACCCCATGGACTGTAGCTCACCAGACTCCTCTGTTCATGGAATTCTCCAGGCAGGAATATTGAAGTGGAGTGCCATGCCCTCTTCAGGGGATCTTTCCGACCCAGGGATTGAACCCATGTCTCCTGCATTGCAAGCAGTTTCTTTACCGTCTGAGCCACCAGGGAAGCCCAATCTATGTAAGGGAGTTAGCAAAAGAAATATCCATGTTTTCATTAAAAAAAAAAAGTCAGTAGTTAAAGTCAGTTAAGCTACTTAAATGTTTCTTAATCAAAGACTCCTGTGACAAATTCCTTCTGACTTTCAACTCATGAAACATTTATGGAAGATAGTTGTCCGTGTGTATTAAAGCAGAAGACGAATCTCATGAAAATCAGCTGTTGTTCCTTGACTTTAGTTTTGAGAAGACTCAGAGCCAGAGAGGGGGCGTAATTCAATGTCTTTCCAGACTCTGAACATGTAGCTAGAGTGGATCTTCAGATTTCAATGACTTCTGAATTCCCGGGGACCAGATTCCCCCAAACACTCCTTACTTTATGGTAGAACTCCCTGAAACTGAGAGGACAACCCTCAGTGCAGCACGAGCCCTTGCAGAGACTGGACTGCTGCAAAGCCCAGCGCGGCATGCCTGCCCTGGTGCCTGCTCCATGCAAGCGGCCGTCTAGTCCATGTTCCCACCCGTTCAGGCCTGTCCTGTCTAGAGACCACTTGTGTTGAGGCAGAAAATGTTGGCTGGTGAGGCTGGGATGAGTGGAGGGAGACAAGGGCTACATCACACAGGAATTGTTTTTGCCTAGATAGGAAGAGAAGATAAATGCTAATTATCTTGCTGTCACAGATTGACAATCTGCTCATAGCTAGATAGGGGCCATATACAATTCAGAGAGGAACTCTGACAAGCAGAATTTAATTATCACTTATATAGTGGTAAATAATTGGGAATGATTATGGGTTAAGAAAATCCCAGGTGTGATTTTCAGCTCCGATAATGACTCGCTGGTGATGAGGTGTGGTCTGTGGTATGCATGGTGGTCTGACTCAGTTTCCCTATTTGAATAAAAGGAGGATGTATTAGTGACTGTAAATTCCTCTGAAGAATAAAATTCAGAATGCCACTTTCCTTTAGGTAACAGAGGTCATACCATTAAAACTGATTCCTAAGTAAAAAAAGAAAAAAAAATATATACTCATATATATTTAATAAAAATAACACACATACACACACATATATATATTCTTATCTAGGATTTTAAAAATTGCAGATGCTTGTGCCCAACCTCAAACTCATTGAATCAAAATCCCTGATGCTTGAGTCCAAGTGTAGGCACAACTTTAAAACTCCACAGATGTTTCTAATGTGCACCCTTGATTGAGAAATCCTGTTCTAGATGATGATAAAATTCCTCAAATAAGAACTCAAATAAGAATGGGAAGTAATGTCATCTATTTTTTTGTTTTTGCTTTTGAAATTCCTTTCCCTAAGGATGTTAGTCTTAATTTCAAAGCACCGCTTGAAAATCCTATATTTTGTGTTTCTTTTCCCTCAACTCTCTTGAATAAACATCTTGAGCTAAGCATCAGCAGGAGAAAGTAACAATGATTATTGCTTTTGGTCTCTGGAGTTTCGGCTTCACTCAAATGAGAGGCATTTCTTAGTAGATTCATTTGTCATGTCACTTCACATTTTTTTATGTGAGGAAAGCTGGTTATGGGGTTCTTATTCATGCATGCTCTTCCTCTTAGGACACAGGTAATAAAACAAATCACTACGACCACAAATAACAATTCCATGAAGTTACAGCACAAAGGAAAATGTTGTCTTTAACTTTGCTTTCAAGCAGGCGAACTCCAGTGTTTATTGTCTGACTATTCTCCACTCAGAATGTAAGGAGATAATGTTCCACTTAGTCATATTCTGTAGTTTTTCCATTATGGCTCAGCTGGTAAAGAATCTGCCTGCAATGCGGGAGACCTGGGTTTGATCCCTAGGTTGCAAAAATCCCCTGGAGAACGGAAAGGCTAGCTGCTCCAGTATTCTGGCCTGGAGAATTCCACTGGGATTGCAAAGAGTTGGACGTGACTGAGCGACTTTCACTTCACTTCACTGTTCCATTAATCAACGTATCAAAGAAGGCCTACAAGATTATTTTAACTCAAAGAGACAAATGTTGATGTGGCTCAGAAGGAATTTAATCTCTGATCCAGGAATTCAACACACTGAGGTCATCCATTTGGACTCTCTATTCTCCCCATATGTGACTTATTTAAGCAGATTATTGAGTCTCCTATACCTTTTCCAGAAGACATGGATATCCACTAGAGCAGAAATGCAGGGCAGTATGTCTAAGACATCTAGGGTAAACGTTTCCTCTTAAAGATAGGTGGAGGAAGGTGGGAGGAGGGTTCAAGAAAGGGAACACATGTACATCCGGGGCAGATTCATGTCAATGTATGGCAAAACCAACCAATATATTAATGTAAGGTAATTTGCCTCCAATAAAATAAATTAAAAAAAAAAAAAGATAGGTGGAGCCATGTGACAACTTCTGGTCAGTGAGCTGTGTGTGAAAGAATGACCTGTCACTTCTGGGCTGGGGTGAATTCTCTCTGCCTTCCACAGGGACTGTTCCAGGGTGATGTTCCAGATGATGGAACCTCTATGAGCCTGGATCCCTTAGTGACCATGAGCAGCAGGGCTCCCCATATATACCCATGCAATGGATATATATCATGAAGAAAATGTTAATCTTTATTCTATTGAGCTTATGCAGTATTACCCACCCAGGATGACCAATGCAGATATTATGAGGTGTCAAAAAACACCCCAAGACATGGGCTCCCTTGCTGTATTTTCTTCAGAGTGATCAGTGCTTGGAAGATCAAAATCAAACCTCTGGGAAGCCATGCAAATTAAGCAAGCATACATTTTATTTTATAAACTTTTAGACTAGGGGACTCCGGTAATTAATTAGAGAATAACTCCTTATTCAAAACTGTTAAAACCATTTAAAAATACACACACACATATAAAGTATATTCTTTCTTGGTCAGTCCTACTATTTCTTGGTGATAGCACACTCTCTTATACCCTAAGAGGTTGCTGAGTGTTTCATTGACTAGTGCCTGCTAAGTTGCTTCCGTTATGCCTGACTCTGCGATCTCATGGCCTGTAGCCTACCAGGCTGCTCTGACCGTGGGATTCTACAGGCAAAAATACTGCAGTGGGTTGCCATGCCGTCCTCCAGGGGATCTTCCCCACCCAGGGATTGAACCCATGTCTCTTTATGTCTTCTGCACTGGCAGGTGGGTTTGTTACCACTAGCCCCACCTGGGAAGCCCCTTCATAGACTAGAGCCTTCAGGAAAAATTGGTCTGCTCAGAACTTGGTGCCAGTGAGGCTGCTATTTTTCTTTAGGACTTCTAGCCGTACTTCACTACTTCAGGAAATCTAGAAAGACTGAGCATCTCACACCCACTTTCTTAGATTTTTCCACTTAAATTTTCAGGTTTTCAGGATCACAATTTAAGATTCCTGTTAGGCTGAAAGAGGAGTTCTCTCCAGCTTTGTTCTCCTGAAAGAATGCTTCAGAGCTTCTCATGTCCTAGTTTAGGACCTTTAGCTACAGAAATTAATATACAGATGTGAGGATAACAGTCATGGTAATTGCAATATCCTGATCCATATTCCTCTGGAAGCACCAATTTCTCTAGTTCACTTTAAAAAAAATACACAGTCAATAGAAAACATACTTCACCTTTTGAATTTTGGTCTTTTCCCGGACTGGTGCAATGAGGTATGACCCTCTGTCGGGATGCTGGGCAGAGGCAGTGTGCCCCAGGTCCCAGCCAGCCAGCCAGGTGATCACCAGGGTAAGGAACTGATATACTCACAACCATTCTGTACCCTTACAGCCATCCTGTTTTTCATTTCCAGTACAGTTTTCAATAGATTACATGATATATTCAACACCCTGTGGTAAAATAGGCTTTGTGTTAGATGATTTGCCCAACTGTAGGCTTGTGTAAATGTTCTGAGCACATTGAAAGTAGGCGAAGCTAAGCTATGATGTTCGCTAGGTTAGGTGTATCAAATGCACTTTCGACTTGTGATATTTTCAGCTTACGCTGGGTTTATCTGGACAGAAACCCTTCACAAATTGAAGGAGATGTGTATACAGTTTCAACAATCACTGCCTTCCATTTTCTTACAATCTATCTGAGAAAAAGAAGAGGATAACAACAAAACACGTGAATAAGTGTAGAGAAATAAATGAGTGGGCAAAATAAAAAGCTATGGGAATTCCTATAAAAAGTTGCTCCAGGCTGGGGGGCGAGTAAGATTTAACCTATGGCTAAAGACATGTTTCTATAAAATGTGGAGTTATGGTTAAAAAATCTTTTTTAATTATGGAGAGTGTCATAAACCTAGTGACATTATAGTGACACTAGTCTGCCAGCCAACTGCTAGGTTCTTTGGAGAGGGAGGGACCTGGAAGGGAAAATGCTTTCCTGGTAGACCAGTAGTATATGTGCTTTCATAGTAGATCAGTAGTATGTATGGTGACAGCTAAAGAGGTTGTGATTTAAAAAGGGGTGCAAATCTGGAGCTGCTGAGTTAATGATGATGGTCACGATCAACAACTATTAGCTCAAACTCTGTGCCAGGCACTGTTAGAAGTATTATATGCATGTGTTCAGACCCTCAGTTGTGTTCTACTCTTGGTGACCCTATGGACTGTAACTCACCAGGTTCCTCTGTCCATGAGATTTTCCTGGTAAGAATATTGGAGTGGGGTGCCATTTTCTCTTCCAGGGGATCTTTCTGAACCAAGGATCGAACCCACATCTCTTACAGCTCCTGCATTGGCAGGTGGATTCTTTACCACTAGTGTCCCTTGGGAAATGCATTATATACCACGTGAGCAAGGAGGTCCAACCAGTCCATTCTAAAGGAGATCAATCCTGGATGTTCATTGGAGGGACTGATGCTAAAGCTGAAACTGCAATACTTTGGCCACATCATGCGACGAGTTGACTCACTGGAAAAGACTCTGATGCTGGGAAAGGTTGGGGGCGGGAGGAGAAGGGGACGACGGAGAATGAGATGGCTGGATGGCATCACCGACTCTGTGGACATGAGTTTGAGTGTACTCCGGGAGTTGGTGATGGACAGGGAGGCCTGGTGTGCTGTGATTCATGGGGTCGCGGAGAGTCGGACACGACTGAGTGACTGAACTGAACTGAACTGAACTGAGCTCATTTAATTCTCACAAAAACCTTTGAGGTAGGTATTGTTATTATTTGTGTTTTAAAGATTTAAGAACAGAGATGAGGGTAAGCAACATGCCCCACGAGTTACAAGTTGTAAGATTTAGAGTACTCTCCAGTGACGGCCATGGGATGGAAATGGAGGTCGGCAGAATCCCAACTGTCTGATGAGCCTTTCCACTGGCTGCAGAGGGCATGCTGACATGCTGAGCTTATGACATGCTTAGGGGTGAAATATCCCTTTGGGAAGCTGCCACGTGGTCTTCTTTTATCCTCAGATTGCAGTACAGCTCTGTGCAACCCAGGGACTAATGTGGCAGGGCCAGCAAGGTAGCTCTTAACCAGGAGACCTTCCCTGAGACTCAGTTCTTTCACTAGGACACCCTGAAATCTCAATTAAATGTTCTCGTAGAAAAGGTAAAACATGCACTTTGGTGCAGAGATTCACCTGAGCCAGGCACCACGTTTCCTAGCCATCCATCCTAATACAAGTTGCGTAACCTTGATGAGGCTTCATTTCCATACTTGCAAAGTGGAGGGGATAATTCCTTCCTCATAGGGTTATTGTATTAAAGGAAGTGAGGAGGTAAATTGTTCAGCACCTGGTATGTACAAGCTTATTAAGTGTCAACTTTTTTTTTTAATTGCCTGGCACTATCAGCTATTTTAGTATTTAGTATTTTAGTACCCAACTACATTTTGTTAAGCATGCATTAGATACATTTGTACAATAAAAGGAAACTGAACATTGGAAAAATGTTAGCATAGCTACAAAAGAAAATGCTAAAAAAAAAAAAAAAAAAAGAAAATGCTAGAGCCAGTCAAGACACACTTGATTCCCATCTTCTGTTCATCAAATGACCTTTCAGCACAGGCTCTATAGATAATGAAAAGCTCACTACTCTTTCCTCTTCTGGTTTGCAACCCTTCCTTTCAGGAGTTTGACAAAGAGGGGAAAGTGCAAGTCGCCTTATCTAAAGCAGTGCAATAATTGGTTGTTTGAACAGCATTTTATATTTGATTTTCCCAAGGGGAGAGTTGCTGGAGCCAGACAGACGTCTGGGCCCCAAGGGCAACCCTTGGCCTTCTTTGTAGGAATGTGTTTAACGTAGACTCCTAAGACGCACAAGTCCACACCATGTACACATGCAAAATGTAGCTGCAGAAGAGGCCTCTGTGCAACTAGAAAAGCTGATTAAAAAAAAAAACACCCTCTGTGCAAGGACTTTGATTCTGTCATTATTGTAAGCTGCCAGTCATGCCCTCAGTGAAAGGAGATTGGACATTATTGATCTCTGGAAACTTGTTTCAGCAGCCTCTTTCCTAGTTGGCTGGTTTTGCTTTGTTTTTTCACAGTTGCAGAGATGTTTTTGTTCTTTCTAAAGATAGCCACTTCCTTCCTTCGGTGTTTATGCTTCTTTATGCATCAATACAAGAGAGAAAATATTTTAAATGTTTTGTTCACATGTCTGAAAACCAGTCAGCGGCTGCCTGCTTTTTATTTATTTGCTCCCTGCAGTTCCAAGATGCTACCGTGGACTGGGAGCACCACCCAGTGGCAATGTGTAGCCAAAACCTTAAAAAAAGAATGATTAGTTTTCTTTGAAATGAACTAGAGAAATGGTGTTTCCAAAGCAGGGATATGACCAGGCCATTGCAATCACCATGACTGATAGCCTGATCTTTTTTTTTTCTTCTTGCTTTTGTTCCTTTGGTCATTTCATGCCATTTTAATATATTGTTGCTGCCACATGTTTTAAAAAATATTTGTGATGATTTGTAGTACTTATTCCTGAAACAGAGCAGGACCCTAGGGGGCCTTCCCAGGACAGATACTCCCATTTCCCCTCACCCCCACATCATGTCCTTCTGCCTTTTGTCTGTAGAAAAACTGTAGTCAAGGAATAAACTTAAGAGAAATGAGAAATTGCAGAAGTAAAGGAAAAGCAGCCAAACAGGACAAAATAATGATAGTTTAGTCATTTAGCAAACTGAGGGAGAGTTAGTTCCTCCTCAAGGGCTCTAGAGAATATTCTGAACCATATCCTGTGAACTGTTCTATAGATACTGAAACCCTCACCAGGTAGAAAAAGTTAACTATGTGATGACTAGACTGTAGCCATGACAAAAGCTGCTGCAGTTCCAAGAACTGGCCTCAAAGGAATGGGAACAAACCGATCCTGAAACTGAAGACTAATTGTGCTTGAAACAATCCAGATGCTGCTGACCAGACCCCTGAGTGACTGATTTCAAGAGACTGTCATTTAGAATATATCATTTAATTTTACTTATATTTGAACTTATATAAATGGAAACAACATATCCCTTTTTTCCTCTGACTTCATTTATTCAGTCCAACATTACTAATGAGATGCATCCTTGTGGGTGCCCAGTAGTCCACTCATGGCTGAATGGCATTCCACTGTATGCTCATGACACCATGTATTCATCAACCCTCCTGTTGATGGACATCTGAGTTGTTTCCAGTTTGGGGTTATTATAAATACTGTGCTAAAAATATTCTAGTACTTATCTCTTAGAACAGTGGTCCCCAACCTTTTTGACCAGGGACCGGTTTCTTAGAAGACAGTTGTTCTATGGATGGGGGTGGGGAGGATGGTTTTGGGATGATTCAAGCTCATTACATTTACTGTGCACTTTATTGTTATTACATCAGCTCCACCTCGGATCATCAGGCGTGAGATTCTGGAGGCTGGGGACCCCTGTCTGAGGACATATATGCTATTTCTTCTCTGTGGAGGGCATGAAGTGCTGTGCTCAGAAGTCCTTCGAGAGAACCCACCTGGACAAGTGTGGCTGGTGATGGACAAGCCCTGTGATCACACCTCTGTGTCAACCACACCAGGCTATGCCTCCTCCACCCAGTGGCCCCCAGCTGGTGATTGAGTGCAGTGTAGGAAGCATAACTGTCCTACAAAGAATTGCTCTAAGGAAGAATCTTAGCTCAGGGATCTTACCATCAGCCTGGCTGGAATTTCTCAGAATTGCCTTGCGGGGCTTAACCCTTCTCCCCTGCCTGCCCCCTAATTAGGTTCTTGGCGAGTAGGTTCAGAGTTATCATGGGAAAGGCTGAGGAAAACATCTGAATCTGCTTTCTTGCCCCACTCCAGCCACTGGTCAAGATAGTAGGACACAAATCATATTGAATCTCAGGGGCTGGTTCCATCACTAAAGAAAAGATTCAGACATGGGGATCCCTATGTCCACTGGATTTGTGGGGATGATTGTCATGTGTGTGCAAGCAGAAAACAGACAGCAGCTATGTTTGAGATGGTCTTGAAAAATCTTTCCAAGGGGAAATTTTTTCCTTTTCGTGTCTTAGATCTTTCGTCTGAGGTAGTTTTCTTTCTCAGTAAAGTACAAACTTTATAATTTTCTTTAACAAGCAGCCATTGGTGCCAGTTTCTCAGTTTTTGTTTGTCTGAAATGTCTTATTTTGCCCTAATTCTTAGAAGTATTTTCTTTCTTCCTTCTCTCTCCTCCTATCTCCCTCCATTCTTTCCCTCCTTCCTTTGTTCCTTCCATCTTTCCTTCCTTTCATTTTTGGGTTGGATATTCTAGGTTACTTGTCAGTTTTGATCCACATATTTGAAGAAATTATTTCACTGATTCTTGGCTTCTATGGTTGCTGTTGATAAGTCAGTTTTTAAAATTCTAGTTGCTTAGGCTGCTTTAAGTTCTATAATTTTAATGTGGTGCATCTATCTGTGTGTAGTTTTTGTTTATTTTTTAAGTTCTTGGGATTTGGTGGTTTCTTAAATCTATGGATTGCTTTATTCATTCAGTTTTGAAATCTTCAAATATTACTTGTACTCCATATGTCTTTCCTCTTGACAACCCGGGGGACTGAATCAGCATAGACAGCCAGTGTTCAGATTTCAGAGAACTGACTTCTCTAAGAAATGTTTTTATTTTTTTTTGGAAGTATGTTTATTTTGATGGAAACATGTATAAGTTTTTGAATATGTCTTTTAGTTCCCTGATAGCTCAGTTGGTAAAGAATCTGCCTACAATGCAGGAGACCCCAGTTTGATTCCTGGATCAGGAAGATCCACTGAAGAAGGTATAGGCTACCCACTCTGTTATTTTTGGGCTTCCCTGGTGGCTCAGATGGTAAAAAATCCACCTGCAGTGTGGGAGACCTGGGTTCAGTCCCTGGGTTGGGAAGATCCCCTGGAGAAGGGAAAGGCTACCCCCTTCAGTATTCTGGCCTGAGAATTCCATGGACTGTATCATCCATGGGGTCACAAAGAGTCAGACATGACTGAGTGACTTTCACTTTCACTTTAGTTTTTAAATATAAGGCATGGACCACCATATTTCCATTTCTTGCAGTGGGGAGCAGGAGCTGGCTTTTAAAAACTGCAGGAGCAGAGAACAGTCTGTTAAATATTCAGAACTTTGCAAGCTGATTGTTAAACTATTAGTAGCTTGAAATCAGCCATAGTAGTAGTAGTATTTACACTAGAAGTCAGCAAATGCTAAATTAAGGCTTATTGTTTTGGGTTAGTTTGATGTGGGGGAGGGTGGTTTGTTGTTGTTTATTTGTTTTGGTTTCCGGTTTTAGGGGCCTTTTCGTCTATTTGGCTTTTGAGAACCAGTCTACCAGCATCCTACTGGCTATCATGCTTTAGTACATCCTCCACGCTGAGTGAACTTTCATTAATGATCCATCTGTTGGGTTGTTTCTTGTTCACAACTTTCTTTAACCTCTAGGTGGGCAGCTCTACATTTTTTAGCCTGAAGTGGCAGCACCAGGAGTGACTTTTGCAGGGCTTTACCCCTTCTAGAATCTCCATCAGTCTTTCTCCCTTATTTAAGTCTGAAACTTGATATTTGCTCATTGACACACAAAGCCATTCTACTCCCCTTATAAGAAGATGGCCAGGTAGTTTTTCTGGTCAAGTCCCTCCCTCCTCCATTCCCATCTTTCACAGAAACAATATATTGTATTCCACTTGCTAGAATTTTGCATAAAAGATCAAGTAAATATAGAAAAGAGCAGGAGTCTCTTCTCTGAGAAAGTGCATAAGCTATAGTAGATGATCTATGATATGAGACTCAATGACATATGGATAGGGCTTCCATGGTAGCTCAGCTGATAAAGAATCCTCCTGCAATGCAGAAGACCCTGGTTCAATTCGTGGGTCAGGAAGATCTGCTGGAGAGGCTACCCACTCCAGTATTCATGGGCTTCCCTTGTGGCTCAGCAGTAAAGAATCCGCTTGCAATGTGGGAAACCTGGGTTTGATCCCTGGGTTGGGAAGATGCCCTGGAGAAGGGAAATGCTACCCACTCCAGTATTCCAGCCTGCAGAATTCAATATATGGGCATTGGCTGCTAGGTGACTTTTGAATCTCCTCCTTCTTAGTGGTGTTTGGAGTATGTGATATATTACTTGGTCCTGAATTGCTGTTTTTGCTTCCGCTGTCCATGTTCAGCCCACCCTGGAAAAGTGTCACCACAGGTTGAACCTGTCATTTCCTCTGCTGTGAGACACTAACTTCTGTAAGGAATAGCAGACATCAGCTTGGCATTATGGGGAGAATGTCGGAACCCTGGTGGTCTGAAAGCAACAGATGCTCTGCCAAAAGCCAGGGCCTTAAACTCAGCCTCCTGGGTCCTGACATTTTCGGTCATCTAGGCATATGCATGGTGTAATCCCAGAGAGGCTTGCTGAATATGAGCCTGCTGGCCCGTGAACCATATACAAGTTATGTTTTACTGAGATAAACCCAAAGGATACATTTCCCACAAAGGACACCAGTGGATATCATGGACATTTGGTGAGTCTTTTTCATCAGTGTTAATATCAGAAAAGTTTTAATGATAGAAAAGGCACAGCTACCAGCCCAGTGGGGCAGCCTCTAGATGTGCTGTGGTAGCTGTTAATTGTTCAGTTTTTAGGTTTTAAGGTGATGGGCGGGGGACCAGATTAAAGGGCTAAGGATGCTTTTAATGTCTTCCATGACAAAGTTACCAGATTCACAGTAGCAAGGATTGTACAAAGTATGTACCTGGGGGACTTCCCTGATGGTCCAGTGGCTAGGACTCGATGCTCCTCACGCAAGGTGCCCAGGTTTGATCCCTGATCAGATCCTGCCCGCCACAACTAAGAGTTTGCAGGCTGCAACTAAGAGCTGGTACAGACAAATAAATGAATGTGAAAGAAGGGCTGGGCAGAGGGGCTTGCCAGCCATTCCAGAATTGTGCCTATCATACCACTAGAATTGCTTTGAGAACTTTCCGAGTAATGGCTAGAAAATACTCAGCACAGTGCCTGAAAAAAATGTTATCTATTTTTATTATTGGGTTATTAATTTCTTTGAGCCTTAATTTCCTCATCTGTGAAGCAGAGATAAAAGGAACAGAGACACTGTAGGAATTAAATGCAATACTGTATGTGAATGAACTTTTTAAATTATACAGAGTTATACAAATTTAATTATATTAATCTTCATGCAAGGGGGAGGATGAGTGGAGGGGGAAACACCGGGTCTTCAAGGACCCTTAGGGAACTCATATTTCTATACAATGTGAGTTTAACTTCCACTGAGTGGGCCCAGGTTAGGCAGAGAAGATGTGGGAAGGGTTAGAAATGCCTTAGCTCACCTTTGAACTTATCGAGTGCCATGTACTAAAAAGCAAAAGAGTGAATCTTTATGTCTGTGTCTCTATTTCTGCTTTGCAACTAAGATCATCTATAACATTTTTCTAGATTCCACATATATTATGTACACATGTCTGACTTATTTCACTCTGTAAGCGAACAAATGTATGGATACCGGCGGGGGTGGGGGGGAAGTGGGGGTGGGATGAACTGGGACATTGGGATTGACATACATATGCTATTGATACTATGTGTAAAATAGGTAACTAATGAGAATAAACTGTATAGCATAGAGAAATCTACTCAATGCTCTGTGGTGAACTAAATGGGAAGGAAATCCAAAAAGAGGGGATATATGTAAACATATACTTGTTTCACTTAGTTGTACAGCCGACACTAATACAACTTTGTAAAGCAACTAGACTACAATAACAAAATTAGCAACACACACACACACACACACACAAGTGATCCTTGTACCCTGAGTCAAATGGATGAGAATTAAGATTTATTCAAGAAAGACTCAGTGTCAAGTATTGTGCTAACAATAATAATTCTCATAGTAGTAATGATAGTATTGAAAAATGAAGATAACATATTGAGTACTTTGTAGCAGATATTTCATGTATATCATGCATTATAATTTTCTCAAAATCCCTGTGGTGAAACAGAAAAACCACAGTTTGCTATAGAGGAAACTAAGCCTGAGACAGTTGTTGAGTCCAGGTCTGTTTTCTTTTCATTTGTTTCTGTATTCAGTGCTTCTCATCCTCAGCACACAGCCAGACAGCAAACCCAACCTCAAAAGTTCACAAAGCTTTTTTGTTTGTTTGTTTTTGTTTTTTGTTCAGCAAAATCTATTGGAAGACGTTGCAAACAACCTAATTCATGCTGAATTCAATTGTGTGTGTGTGTGTGTGTTAGTTGCTCAGTCATGTCCGCCTCTTTGCGACCCCATGGACTGTAGCCCACCAGGTTTCTCTGTCCATGGAGTTCTCCAGGCAAGAATACTGGAGTGGGTTGCCAATCCCTTCTCCAAGGGATCTTCCCCACCCAGGCATCGAGTCTGGGTATCCTGCATTGCAGGCATATTCTTTACCCTCTGAGCCACCAGGGAAACCAATCATCATGTGGGTAGTAAATATCTCTTTCTCTTCACAATGTTTCCATTTAATTTTAACAGGACAGAAGCATTACTGCAAGTGCTTCCTAACTGCTAAAAAACTGGATATGTTTATTCATTTATTGGCATTAACAGGAATAAAAAATTTTTTTAAACTAGTAGGAATCACCAAAGATAGTCATATACTGAGACAAGAGCAATAAGCGATACAAATTTCAATTCTCCTTGGTCAAAGAGCACTTTGACTTCGAAGCTCTGGAAACTTATAAGCACTGGAAATGTGAATTTCATTTAGTTGGACTGCTAGCTGTGATAGCAAGAAGAGATCCAGCAGGAGCAATCATGCCCAGCAAGGTCAGAATCCTGTTCTCTTTTCTGTATGAAAATGACCTGAGAGTCTTAGCATCAATTGCTTTGTGATAGTATCTCAGTTGTGATGACAGATTAATTTTTTTGAGTCTCACTTTCTTTTTATGGTTCCTGTCAGCATGCTTGTGCAAGATACTGGCTGGCAATGGGGTCCATGGTGATGCCAAAAGGTCAGAGATGTAGAAAAGTATAGCTGGAAAATATTTTAGATAGTATCTGTTTAGGGTTTCTCAAACAGAATTAAAGCCCAGGCCTCGTTGAAAGGCCAAATTCTTTGCACTTTCAGTGTTGACTTAAACTCTATTATGATAATAGACAAGTATGTACATTTATAAAACTAAGATGAAGACTAATTATCAATTGAGTATGATATATCACTTTGTTGAGACAAAATTTATAACATTGAATTTAATATAAAAATGTTTAAATTTTAGATATCATTTGTGGATTGGATTCCTTTGACCTTCAATGTAGTGGAACATCATTGGAGTCCTTACTATTATTGATATTGATGCCCTTTCAGAACATATATTCATTTCAAATGGACCTATACATTTATAGTATATCCCAATATTGGAGATTTAGAAAGTTTTTTTCAACCAAAAGACTTCTCTGAGTTTTGGTTGCTACATTTATTCTAACAGTGTATACATGTAAGCAACATGTTTCTTGGCAAAGTGCATTTGACTCTGATGCCACAATATTATTTCTTTTTTGTTGTTGTTTAATTTGTTTTTAGTTCAGTTCAATCTGCTTTGTGATACCTGAATTCTAGGAACTCTATTCTCTATTCAAACCACTTCCTTTCCCAGTGCCACCGGAGTACCATAAAGCCTACCTTGTTATACATTGAATCATTTATACATTACATTTCTATTTCCTTCCCATTAGCCAAAGGGATACATTTTGATGGGGCTTCCCCAGTGACTCAGCAGTAAAGAATTCACCTGCAATGCCAAGATGCAGGAGACATGGGTTTGATCCCTGGGTCAGGAAGATCTCCTGGAGGAGGAAACAGCAACCCACTCCAGTATTCTTGCCTGGAGAATCCCATGCACAGAGGAGCCTGGCAGGCTACAGACCATGGAGTTGCAAAAAGTCGGACTCGATGGAGCGACTGAGCATGTATGTACATCATGATGCTTTACTACATTTCTTATGTCATTAAATCAATTTCAGTTTAATAAGTAAATTAAGGAAATAAAGTCTTATTTTAGTAAAAATGTCTTTAAATTGTAAAGGAAAAAAATGTTTTCATCTACAACTGGTAAGCAAAACCAAATCAGTATTTTGATGCTAGAATATGCTGACAGAATGGTGGTCACGCTTGTTACCCACCACATGTGTAAGATAAAAACCGTGATTACAGGTGGTCCTTAGGCACCATAGGATTGTAAAGTGTCCGTCACTTTAGTCGTACCCAACTCTTTGTGACCCCATGAACTGTGGCCCCCCAGGCTCCTCTGTCCATGGGATTCTCTAGGCAAGAATGCTGGAGTGGGTTGCTAGCCCCTTCTTCAGGGGATCTCCCCAATCTAGGAATCGAACCCGGGTCTCCCACATTGCAGGCAGATACTTTTACCATCTGAGCCACCAGGGAAGGCAAACACAAATGCAAGTACTGAATTACAGGGCAGTCTTGGTAATGAGAAAGTAATCCAGATGACTCAAAGCGTACTGTTTTAAAAAAAGATCATTGCTAAAATTAAAAGATAATGTGAACTTTCTTGTAGTAAATGGAGCAGGACCCTATGATCCTTCACCACTGATGTCCTCCACCTGCCTTTTGTTTGTAGAAAAACTTTAGCCAAAGAGTAAGTTTAATCAGAGAAGTGAGAAAATGCAGAAGCAAAGGAAAACAGTCAAACAGGACAAAATAATATTAGTTTAGTCATTAAGCAGAGTCAAGGACCCTTAGTTCCTCCTCAAGGGCTGTGGATAATATTCTGAGCCATATCCTGTGAGCTGTCTTACAAATACTGAAAGCTCCAGCAGGTGGAAAGAGTTAACTACATGATGACCAGCTACTTGTTGCTCTAGAGTCAATAGAGGCCAGGTTGGTGGAAAGGAAAGTGTGCTTTATTTCGAATGCTGGCAACCTGGGGAGGGGGGAGGGTGACTCCTGTCCAAAGGCCAACTCCCCCACACTGGACATCAGAGGATAAGAGCTTTTATAGGCAGAGGGAGGGGCCTACATGCAGAAACAGCACAGTCAGCTGACAGTCATCTTGAAATTGATCATGTGGTGGTCTGGTCAGCATCATCTCCATTGTTTTAGGCACAATTAGTCTTCAGTTCTGGAGAGGGAAATGGCAACCCACTCCAGTGTTCTTGCCTGGAGAATCCCAGGGATGGTGGAGCCTGGTGGGTTGCTGTCTATGGGGTCGCACAGAGTCGGACACGACTGAAGTGACTTAGCAGCAGCAGCAGTCTTCAGTTCTCAGAGAAGGCAATGGCACCCCACTCCAGTACTCTTGCCTGGAAAATCCCATGGATGGAGGAGCCTGGTAGGCTGCAGTCCATGGGGTCGCGAAGAGTTGGACACGACTGAGCAACTTCACTTTCACTTTTCACTTTCATGCACTGGAGAATGAAATGGCAACCCACTCCAGTGTTCTTGCATGGAGAATCCCAGGGACGGGGGAGCCTGGTAGGCTGCAGTTCATGGGGTCGCGAAGAGTTGGACAAGACTGAAGCGACTTAGCAGCAGCAGCAGCAGCAGTCTTCAGTTCCCGAGTTAGTTTGTTCCCATTTTTGAGGCCAGTTCTCAGAACTGTGGCAGCTCGTGCCATGGTTGCAGCCTGGTCGTCATGTCAGTGAGTTGGAATGTTTACTCTGAATTTTAGATGTGTTTAAATCTGTAATCAAGGAACTCTATGTGACACAAGATTGGTGTAGTTTTGAAAATCTAATTTAATTCTACTTTTTGTAAAAGGAATAGTGTAAATCCTTCACAATGGCTTGAGGAGTGAGATGCTTCAAGAGAATTCACAGTTGTTTCTTTATTCACCAACTCCATTGAACTGGAACTGTGAATATTCTCTTACAATAGCTTCTTCTGCTGCTTTTTCTTTCATGTTTCATCTCCATCTAATACTCAATTCTCACATAAAGATACTTTCTAACAAAAACTGCTATATTTGGGTTGCATTATTTCCCTGGGCTATTATTTCTCCTGCTACTGATCTTTTAAATATATAAATTAAATTTGAAAACCAAGCTTTTAAAGGACGGTTGGTGTTTTGATGAAAATGTCATAAGGTAGAGCCATCTGTTGTAGGTGACATTTTTTTCTCCCTTCATGTCTAACTAGAAACTTTCAAATATTGTTTAAGTTGGAATTAGGACTCTGTACTAGAATTAATGTTATTTTACTTTATCATTTAGCACAGTCATCAGTTGAGATCTTGATTTTATCTTTGTAAAAGATAATACTTTTTTCATTTAAGGAGACCATTTGTGATCTTGACTCCTGTCATTCTGTTAGTATGTTGACTCAATGAGGGTAGCCTTTGCTAGTTAGTGTTAGAATGTGAGATGCAAACCTATGTATTCAACAAACACCTGTTGAGAACCACAAAGTGTTTAATATGAGACGAAGATGCCTTTCAGCTCTTGTTAATTAGAAAAATGAAAAAAATTGAGATAAAGAAACAGAATGATCTCTTGCTAATTGACAATGAAAAAAATAGATGTAATAAAAATTACAGTTAACAATCTAAATGTAAATATAACACCAATTTTAATGAATTTATCACTTCTTTTTTTAGAGGCTACTCACAAGTTTTGTGCTGTTTAAATTTTTAAATCTTCTCTTCTATTATACATATGACCAGAGGTTGTCTTCCTGAGGTCACCAGTGACCTCCACATTGCTAAATTCACTGGACAATTCTAAATCTTCATCTTGTCTCAGCATCACTACTTGGCAGAGTTTATCATCTCATCATTCTAGAAACATTCTTCATTTGGCTTATAGGATTCCACATTCTCCTGCGTTTTTTTCTTACTTCACTAGCCATTTTTCCTCCATTTTCTTTTGCTGGCTCCTCCAATCTTCATCTTTTCACTTTGGTAATACCCTTGGGTTTCTTCTTTTCATTATCTCCTCACTGATACCTATAGAACCTTGAAAAGTACAATACAGCAGCTGGCGCTACTTAGCAATACAGCTATATCACTGCTGCTTTTATGCCTGCTTCCGGGCATCCTGAGCTTGAAGTCAAGATACTGTACTACTGTACTCTGTACAGTAAAGTACACAAAGGTGCAACCGCTTGTAGAGGATGCACGCATGTGACAAGGTATGCCAGACACATGAGCTAACCTACATGATTGGACATGCTAGCGCATGTTCGAATATTTGAAAGTCTGCAGCTTGATGGTTCATATGTAGGGGGCTTACTGTACCTCAGCTCAGTGAAAAAGGATGAATTATTGAATAAATATTCCTGGTACAACTGGCTGTGTAAAAAATCAACTGTACTCCTACCTTTATCTGCATCTTAAATTAAAGGAAAAAATTTCAAATCAGTTAAAAATTTAATATAAAAATATTAATATCTTACAACAAAATCCTGGTGCTTATATGAAAAATCTAGGGGCTGGAGACACCTTATCCATGACTACAAATCCAGGGACTGTTAAAGAAAAGATAGGATATTTGATTATGTAAGTATGGCAAAAGATACTATAAATTAAGTCAAAATGCAAATAAAAGCCACGGGAAAATATCTGCAACACAGAGAACAGACAAATGTTTAATATTTATAATATTCAAAGACCTCCTGCAAATTGAGACAAGTTGCCAAAAGACCTCAGTAGAGATATAATTAAAAAGCATGAACAAACAATTCATTGAAGAGAAAAGTCAGATAGGTTGTAGCCATATGAATATCCTCAAACTCACTAATGATTCAGAGATGCAAATATAAGTAACATCAAGATGTTATTTTATAACTCAGACAGATGGAAATTGAAAGCCCAATAATACCTACTGCTGGTGGGAATGCAGGGCAAAGGCTTCTCTCGTTCACTGCAGATGAAAATATACATTGTTGTAGCCTTTTAGTAATATAACATCTGGCAACAGTATTAAAATTATAAATACAAATACACTTTGACCCAGAAATTTCATTCTAGGGGCTCTATCCTGTATAAATAAGATCAGGGAATTTTATGCAGCCCATACAAAGAATCTACGTATTAGAACCTACTTATTAGTTGATTCAGTGGGGTTAGTTATCAAGGAGTTATGACTGTGAAAAGCAAGATGCCAAAGAGTGCATAAAAATCCAGTTTTTATAAAATAATTACAAATTCACACGTGTCTATATGATTAATAGCTTTCTTATATGCTTATATGAGAAGGAAGAGAATTATGGGAGACTGTTAACATAGGCCCTCTAAGGCAAAAAGGTGGGGTATGTGAGGAAGGGGGAGCCAGCAAAGAAGAAAAGCATTAACATACAATAAAATTTGTCAGGACAGAGACTTCCCTGGTGGTCCAGTGGTTGAGAATCTGCCTTCAAGTGCAGGGGACGTGGGTTCAATCCCTGCTAGCAAACTAAGATTCCACATGCCACAGGGCAACCAAGTCCGCATGTCACAACTAAAGAAGCCCAAGGGCCACAAAGACAGACTGGATGCCGCGATCAAGACAAAGACTCAGTGCAGCCAAAATAAGAAATAATATTAAAAAACTAAAAGACAGAAATAAACAAAATTTTAAAAGTATGCTGATACAGTCACATTTGTGCTTTTAAGCACATTTCTATAGATTTTTAAGGTGAAATGAAATGAAATCAAACATGATGAATAAAATAAGGCAAAATTTATGGAATTATTCCCCCCACATCCTGCCCTCTTCTCCTACCAATTATCTTTATTTTAATTTGCTTATGTAAGTAACAGTTCTATTTCATAGCCTGGTAGTTGCCCAGCCCTGAAGTGGGAGTGGGTAGGTGTGACGCTGGATGTGGGACTGGGGGGCTCATTTGTCACATGTGACTGAGACCATGAAACTTCCATCATGTACTCACATTTCATTCAGATACTTCATACACAGCTTCTAGTGCCTGCTCTGTTAAACACTGGCTAATCACTATGATTCATATATAGGTAAATGATGCCTGCAGGCAGTTCTCAATGAGACTGTGGCCTGAGGTGAGAGATGGGCATTTAACTGTGCTACAAAGCACAGGGAGCTAGGTTTGGTGCTCTGTGATGACCTAGCAGAGTGAGATGGGGATGGGGAGGGAAGAAGGCTCAAGAGGATGGGGATATATGTATGTACAGCTGATTCATTTCACTGTACATCAGAAACTAACACAACATTATAAAGCAATTATATTCCAATTAGAATAAAAGATTAAATGGGTTCAGTTCAGTTCAGTCACTCAGTCATGTCTGACTCTTTGCGACCCCATGAACCACAGCATGCCAGGCTTCCCTGTCCATCACCAGTTCCCAGAGTCCACCCAAACCCATGTCCACTGAGTCGTTGATGCCATCCACCATCTCATCCTCTGTCATCCCCTTCTCCTTCTGCCCTCAATCTTCCCCAGCATCAGGGTCTTTTCCACTGAGTCAGCTCTTCGCATCAGGTGGCCAAAGTACTAGAGTTTCAGCTTCAACATCAGTCCTTCCAGTGAACATCCAGGACTGATCTCCTTTAGGATGGACTGGTTGGATAACTCTCAAGAGTCCTCTCCATCACCACAGTTCAAAAGCATCAATTCTTCGATGCTCAGCTTTCTTTATAGTCCAACTCTCACATCCATACATGACCACTGGAAAAATCATAGCCTTGACTAGACAGACCTTTGTGGACAAAATAATGTCTCTGTTTTTTAATATGTTGTCTATGTTTGTCATAACTTTCCTTCCAAGGAGTAAGCATCTTTTAATTTCATGGCTGCAGTCACCGTCTGCAGTGATTTTGGAGCCTCCCAAAATAAATTCAGCCACTGTTTCCCCATCTATTTCCCAAGAAGTGATGGTACCAGATGCCATGATCTTAGTTTTCTGAACATTGAGCTTTAAGCCAACTTTTTCGCTCTCCTCTTTCAAGAGGCTCTTTTGTTCTTCTTCACTTTCTGCCATAAGGGTGGTGTCACCTGCATATCTGAAGTTATTGATATTTCTTCCTGCAATCTTGATTCGTAAGTACTAACATAGAGATATCAACAAAGTGGGTGGGAAGTGGAGCACAGAGACAGGTCAGGGAATGCTTTTAGAACAGTCAATGGCTGCGTTGGCTTGGGCAGCTGAGGGAACAGCAGCAAGTCTTGGAGTCATCACAGTACCTTTGGACAGGGGGAGCTGTCCCACGTGTCTGGATATAGAGCATGTGAAGGGGCGAGGATTGCAGAATGGTTTGAGATCAGATCATGGACAGTCTTCAATTCCATGCTAAGGGTTAAGAACAGGGCATGATGTGATCTGACATGTGCATTTTAGGAAACTCAGTCTAGGTCAGTGTTCCAGGATGAACTGAAGAATAGAAGCTGGAGACAAAGTCTTGAAGTGATGCAACAGTTCTCGTGAAAGGCAGGGCAGGTGATGAGACCCTGGACCAGGGCTGGGAGAATAGAAATGGGATAAATAGTTAGAAGTGGGTAAGTGGGATTTCAAACTAACTTAAAATAATTTGACACATTATTTAAAAAAAGGGATAATGTGATTGAGATTTTTCATCTGAATGAGTAGAAGGAGGCAGATGCTACTATTTATGGCAGGAAGGGAGCAGATCAATGAACGAGAAGGAGTTTTATGTGAGGTGCCAGTGGGATAATCATTCATTCATTCCTTCATTCAAAATATTCATAGGCAATATTGTGAGTACTAGGGATGTAGAATTGAACATATTAGATAAAAAATTCCTGCCCTCGGAAGCTTGCATGGAGAGATAAGCAATAAACAAAATATGTAAGCAACACATATGTTTTAGAAGTTGTAATTGCTATGGAGAAGAGTAAGGCAGGGAGAGGGAACAGGGAATACAGGAGTCTGACGTAGTTTGTGTTGCAGTTTTAAAGGGAGTGGTCAGGAAGTTCTCACTGACGTTAGATCAAGACATGAAGGAGGCAAGGAAGCCATCCATGCATATGAAGGGAAACAGTGTTCCAGACAGAGAAAGCAGCAGATGCAAGGCCTGGAGGTGGGAGTGTGCTTCAGTTCAGTTCAGTAGCTCAGTCGTGTCTGACTCTTTGAGACCCCATGAATCGCAGCACGCCAGGCCTCCCTGTCCACCACCAACTCCCGGAGTTCACTCAAACTCATGTCCATCGAGTTGGTGATGCCATCCATCCATCTCATTCTCTGTTGTCCCCATCTCCTCCCACCCCCAATCCCTCCCAGCATCAGAGTCTTTTCCAGTGAGTCAACTCGTCGCATGAGGTGGCCAAAGTATTGGAGTTTCAGCTTCAGCATCAGTCCTTCCAATGAACACCCAGGATTGATCTCCTCTAGAATGGACTGGTTGGATCTCCTTGCAGTCCAAGGGACTCTCAAGAGTCTTGAGTGTGCTTGGCATCCCCAAAAGACAACACCAAGCCTAGTCTAGGCCATTGTCATGAATTTGAAAAGATGCAAGTAAACATATGGATAAAAAAGGTGTTAAACACAGTGATGGAACAAACCTCCTGGAATTTGAGGGAAATGTGAGCTGGTCATATAGATGCAGGACCAACTCCAAGACAAAGGATGGCTGAAGCCAAGAGAATAAGGAGAGAGGAAAAGAAAGGCCAGTGAAGGACAGATAAATAGGGGAGTGAAGGGACCTTCTGAAGTCCCAGTTGTAAGATGCGAGAAGAGGTAGAGAAACCAGGGAAGGATGCTGAGTAGCTGGAGAGGGCTGGAATGTTGCCATGAAGATTTTGTATGTAATTCCACATTTAAATTTCTTTACTTAATTAATTTATAAGCAATGATGGTTAAAAATAATAGTGTATTCAAAATTATTCTGCAAAATATTCTATCCTATAGGATGGGATCTTAGCTAATTAGAGAAAGCTTTGCCAAAATGTTAAGTCTAGCACTGGCAAAGATTCCATCTCCCTGCAATTTCTTTCAATTCTGTATGGTTTCCTTTTGTGTCTCATATTGTTAGCTTTGAAAACAGGAGAATTAGGTTATTCTGAGCAGTTACTAGGTAAGCACAGATGGTTTCATGTGGTTGCTGGGTGGCCAGCCCTGTGGCACAGATCTATACTCATAAATTGAGTTTGTCAAAAGCATGGATAATATCCACCTCTTTACAGGAGCCGTATTTCACCAACCTGTTTTTCTTTTCTCTCCCTCAACTACAGCAAAGGACCTGGGTGAACTCTCACGTATCATAATCAATAATCTCTTACTTGCTCCTGGAAACAACATATTATTTTTTGTTTGTTCCTGGGCATTTTTCATATGCAATAAACCCAGCTGACATATGTATCCATTAATTAAGAGTGTCAAAGCTTAATGACTGAGGGCAGATAAGGAAAGTCTCGCTAGGGGTCAGGTCTAATAAATTGCGTGGGTTTATTTGTAGTGCCAATCAACTGTTTTTGGTCTCTCTTTTTTCAGCCAAGTTTAGTGTGAGTTACAGTGCTCACTACAGTAGCAGATACACTAAAATCAAAATGATACAGAGAAGATTAACATGCAACCTGATCAAGTATGATATGCAAATTTGTGAAGCATTTCATTTTTTTTTTTTAAGTGAATTACAGCCACAAAACCTAGAATCTTCTAGTTTCCTCATTGCTACTTCTTTCATTAAGAGGAATTTACTGCCTAAGAATGTGGTCATTGGCAAAACCCGTCTTTGGTCTTCATTATTTGTAAACTGCATGATCACAGGCAAGTTATCTTTCTCCTTACCCTCAATTTTCTCATTTGTCTCAAAAGAGTTGTTTGTGAAGCTTAAGTGAGATAAAGCATGCAACACATAATACAGGGTCAGTAGTGATTAAAAGATTGGAAAAACTTATACTTTTTGTCATAAACTCATACCCACCAAAATGAAAGCCCCACAGAGTCGCTTTAAAGTCAACCTAACTACTGGATTCTGAATAAAGAGGTTATCATTATTTATTACTTGTTAAGTATCCTGAAGGATTGTGTTTGCGTGTGTATATAATGTCAACTTCCCAGGTGGTGCTAGTGGTAAAGAATCTGCCTGCCAGGGCAGCAGACACAAGAGTCGAGGGTTTGATCCCTGTATCAGGAAGATCCCCTGGAGCAGGAAAAGGCAACCCACTCCAGTATTCTTGCCTGGAAAATTCCCTGGACAGAGAAGCCTGGTGGGCTACAGTCCATGGAGTTACAAAGAGTTGGACAGGACTGAGCACGCACACACCCTATAATGTAAACTACATAAACCCCAGGTTGCACAGACCAGGTCTTCTCTTTTTCCTCTAGCTCTGAAATATTTTTCTGTCATGAAGGAGTTTCTTTGGATTATTTATTTTTATCATGTGAGCCCAAGCCTGTGATCATGTGAGACCCAGTTCACTATCTAAATGACAGGAAGTTACAGTGTTTCAACCGTAGAAAAGCTAGAGTATAATTTTTAACAAACTTCTTCCTGCAAGTGTCAGTATTGGTTTCTAATAATCATGAATTAATGTTAGTCTGTCCTTTCTTAGTATCTAATACACTATTGTTGTTGTTGCTTAGTCCGACTCTTTTGGGACCCCAAAGACTGTAGCCCGCCAGGCTCCTCTGTCTGTGGGATTTCCCAGGCAAGAATACTGGAGTGGGTTGCCATGTCCCCTGCCAGGAAATCTTCCTGACCCAAGAATCAAACCTACATCTCCTACATTGGCAGGCAGGATCTCTACCACTGAGCCAGCAGGGAAGCCCCTAATAAACTATTAAATAATGTCTAATAATTAGATGATGAAGTGAGAAATCTATTTTTCATATTTATTCAGTACTGCCCTTAAATATTCTGTCCATTTTTTCCTCAGTGACCTTTCATCATCAAGCACACAAGGAAGATTATTACTGTTTTCGTATAAAGATTGAGACTGTTCAACTTGAGAATGGCAATGCTGTACTTATTCCAGTAAACTTCTAGTTTTCAAAAAACAAATGACTGGCTTGTAGTTACAAACTTCTTATATCTAACTGACCTGCCCATCAGACACCTGCTTTTTTAAAGGAAATGCTTCTTAATTCAAATCATTTAGCATTACAGGAACAGTTTCTGAAATCCAGATGGAAAAATATTCTTCAGAGGAGAGGTCCAATATTTCACTCCAGCTTCCACTGAGAATATTAAATCTCTTTTTCTTTTTTTTGGGGGAGTGGGGGAAGCTGAACAAAACGTCTTTTACTTGTGATATACAAATATAACCAGTTCAAAAAAGAGATCACTTTTCACCTTTGATTCCAGTGATAACAAGTTGCTAAAGGAAAAAAAAATTATATATCAAGAAGAAGTTTATCTTCAAAGTTTTCTCTAAAGAAACCCTGCTGCTGCTGCTGCTGCTGCTAAGTCACTTCAGTCGTGTCTGACTCTGTGCGACCCCATAGACGGCAGCCCACCAGGATCCCCTGTCCCTGGGATTCTCCAGGCAAGAACACTGGAGTGGGTTGCCATTTCCTTCTCCAGTGCATGAAAGTGAAAAGTGAAAGTGAAGTTGCTTAGTCATGTCCAACTCTTAGTGACCCCATGGACTGTAGCCTACCAGGCTCCTCCATCCATGGGATTCTCCAGGCAAGAAGTGGGTTGCCATTGCCTTCTCCGATTCTTCCTCTATGCTTCTGCTGCTGCTGCTAAGTCGCTTCAGTTGTGTCCAGCTCTGTGCGACCCCATAGATGGCAGCCCACTAGGCTCCCCTGTCCCTGGGATTCTCCAGGCAAGAACACTGGAGTGGGTTGCCATTTCCTTCTCCAATGCATGAAAGTGAAAAGTGAAAGTGAAGTCGCTCAGTCCTGTCCAAGGAAGGGTTAAAAAAAAGAACAATAAATGTCATATATACATCTGATATTAGCAAAAATAACCTGAAAGGAGGTAAAATCTCAAAATTAATATTTTAACATGCCCCAAATAAACAAACAAAAAAACCTGGTTCAAAAGTCCTGCTACGTTTCTCAAAACTAAGACCTTGGGGGAAATGGAGAAAGACTGATAATTCAAAACTGAATGGGCTCAACACCAGTGATAGCGTGGCCTGTGGATCTCAGGCAGTCCCTCCTCTTCTAACAGTCTTTAGAAAGCAGCAGAGAGGGCTGGATCAGCAGGGCCCAGTGCCATCTGCCCACCTACCAAGGGGTTCAGTGTCAGGTGTCCAGCGAGCAGAAAGAGAGGATGTATACTGAACTCACCTTAGGTGGTATTTACACTGGGCTCCCTTTTGGTTCCTTTTAGTGGGAGGTATCAGAAATCCATAAGTTCTTAAAAAATGTTTAATAAACTTCCTTTGATGAGATGGTTAGATACAATCACCGACTCAATGGACATGAGTTTGAGCAAGCTCCAGGAGATAGTGAAGGACAGAAAAGCCTGGCCTGCTGCAGTTCATGGGGTCACAAAGAGCCAGACACGACTGAGTGACTGAACAGCAACAAAGTTGGTTTAGTTTTTAAAGGAAAAAAGAAAAAGAAATTCATGAACTAAGACAGTAAATATTCAGCATTCTGTGTCCTTTGAGAGAGAGCAGGGATTGGAGGAAAACCTCTTCTGAAATATGTTTCTGTCCATCTATGATTCTTGGAAGGAGCCCTCCAATGCCCTTCCAGCCATTAAACTCTCCCCCTTGGGAGCATGCCCTGGGAGGGGAGGGGCAAAGGTGGACTTATGCCTGTGCCAAGCTGCGAGGCCCTTTCCAAGGGAGTGCCAGTCCACGGCTGGTGGGCCAAGAGCAGCTCCTAGTAGTCAGCAGCAGAGAGCTGGGCGGGGGACGGGGGCTGTGTGCACAGCCACCCCCTCACCCCTACAGGAATCTAGGGGAGATCTGCCTGCACTCAGCGGGTGGGGCCTGAGCAGACAGAGGTTAGGACAGACACACCTCCTCGGGAGGAACCTCAGGAAGGCAGAAGCTTTGAGACACTCTCTGTAGCAGAGCTCAAGGTTGTCCAAGGGAAGGTGTGGGTGCTTCTTCCTGGATAAGGGTTTAGTCATTTTCTTCCTGGGAAGGGAAATAAGGTCTGGAGATCAGGACTCTGCATCTTTTGATCAGAACTCTGATTTGGAGATTAGAGTCTAAGCTCTCTCCGTCCCATGATGGAGAGAAAGGCCTTCTCCCTACTCCCACCTGTGCCAGGTGATGCCACCAAGAAAAGCCACTGTCTGGCCTCTGAGAGGCAGTCTTGATGAAGCCCGTGCTGCAGGTGGTAGCACAGATGCCTCTCTGTGGCAGGGAGGGGTCAGGCTTGGGAGAGTGGGCATAGGGGTCTGCTGCTGGCTGGGGGCACTCGAGAGGGAGTGGGGCAGTGGGGAGGAACCCCCACTTTCTGAGAGCTATCAGAACCAAGATAGGATTAGAAATCGCACTAAATATGCCAGGAGCGAGGGGTCCTTCTTGGGGAAGACGAGGGCCTCCCTGATGTTATTCCCCCACCTCTTGAGAGTAGGAACATGGGTATCTGGGGTGGTGTGAGAGGCAGGGGGAGAAAAAGTGGTGAGCATTGATGGAGAAGGGCAGGCAGGACCTCTGGTTTTCTTCAATGAATGAAAAACTCGAGTCGCTGCCGTGAGATCAAGAGATTAAGATCAGGATGCAGCCAGGTTCAAAGGCCCAAAGAAGCCAAGGTCCACAAGGCAGGCCCCATTCACACTTCTTCCTGGTCCTCCTGGTCCCTCACTGACAAGCAAAAGAGAGAGGGTGGCAGCCTTCCTCCGGAGTCCACTGGTCCCCTGGGACAAATGCACGCTTCCTGTGGATCTGTAAAGGCACAGCCCAAAAGAGCTCCCTGGCTTCCCTGTGTCATGGCACCAAAGACCTTCCCAAGAGCTTCGTCAGAGCAGCCCATACACGAAATAGGAGCCTTTTCGAAGCCTGTCTCCAGCGCCCAAAGCCTCCTCTTTGGGAACCAGCCAGACCCTGACCAAGGGCTCCAGGACTTTCAGAAAGGTGGGTATAAACACTCCATTTGTCCAAATATGTGGGTGTGGTGGAGGGGGTGGTGACCATCTAGGTCACCGCAGAGCACTGAGTAGAGTTCTCTGGGGACAGCAGGTTCCCACTGTTACCCGAAACACAGTGTCAATAGTGTGTGTACGTCAGTCCCAATCTCCCAGTTCATCCTGTTCTCCCCCTTTCCCCTCTTAGTGTCCATGTGTTTATTCTCTACATCTGTGTCTCTATTTCTCTTCTGCAAATAAGATCATCTGTATTGTTTTTCTAGATTTCACAGGCATGCATTAATATATGATATTTATTTTTCTCTTTCTGATTTACTTCACTCTGTATGACAGTCTCTAGGTCCACCCACATCTCTCCAAATCATCTAATTTCATTCCTTTTAATGGCTGAGTAATATTCCAGCCACATTGCATTTGATATTGTACATATGTACAACATTTTCTTTATCCATTCTTCTGTTGATGGACATTTAGTTTCCTTCCATGTCCTGGCTATTATAAATAGTGCTGCAATGAACATTGGGGTGCATGTGTCTTTTTGAATTATGGTTTCCTCTGGGTATACACCCAAGAATGGTATTGTTGGGTCATGTGGTAGTTCTATTTGTAGTTTTTTGAGGAACGTCCATACTGTTCTTCATAGTGGCTGTGTCAATTTACATTCCCAGCAAGAATGCAAGGGGATTCCCTATTCTGCATATGCTCTCCAACTTATTTATTTATTTAAAACCATTTTTTGAGGTTTTAACTGTTTCTTAAATTGAATATAACATCAGTTGTCAGTTTTGCCTCCTAACTGACTAATGAGATAAATCAGTACAAAATTTGGTGTGAAATACACTGAAGGTGGATTTCAGTCTGGAAATTTATGGAGAAATCTATTTAAATGTCCTAAAGTTAAGCAAGAATAGTTATTAAATATGCAAAAGTAAAAAACCATATTATGTGATAGGAATCAGAAAAAATAGATGCCATAATAATTGTAGCTATAATAGCATCAAAATAATGATTTTTATCAATGACATAAACAAATGATTCATTTTTAATGTGCTGCAACTTAGATTTATTATTTTCCCTTGGTTCCATTTTGGAATGTCTGGTACAAAAACTACAGATATCTGGGGGCTTCGATCCATGATGAAGACAAATAATCACCCAATTTTTGTTGAGATGAATTGAAATTTGAATGCTTTATTTGTGGTTATAATATACCACCTGCTTGGTGTACTTAAAAAAAAAGAAAAAGAAAAGCTCTTGTTTCTTCTTGAAAGCTTTCAATTTTTCCCCTGGGTTTCAAATAACTTTGCCATAAAAGATGTTGGACTTTGGTGCTTATGTTTCGGCCATCAGTGTATTTCACTCATTTGAAATATATTGCAGAGATAGGACAGCTGAATATTAGTAAAACCCAGCTGGTGAAAACTATTACTCTCCCATTCTCCCATTTATGAGACAATCTCTAAATTCTCTGAATTGGTTTCCAGACTGCAATCCCATAATTCTACTGTGTTTCAGTAAAATGAAAGATCTAGCAATGATCTAGCAATTTAAACAAAGGATCATTGGAATTGAAGACAAAGGGTGCAGAGAACGGTAGGCTATTGTTTGAAATCTCATGGTGTGTCAGTTAGCTTTTACTGAATGACAAAACACCCCAAAACTTAGTGGCTTAAAACAGAAGCCATTTGTTTGGTTCACACTTTTTGCAGTGGCGGTTGGAATGCACAGGGCATTTCTTCTGGTTTAGGCTGGTTCTCAGTTATATGTAGTCAGCTGTTGGCTGGCAGTGCTTCCAGTGGTTGAGTAGCTCTTGACTTGGATGGCAGGAATGTCTGGACCACATGCCTTTCATCCTCGATAGGCTTGTTTTGGCTCCGTCATATGGTGGTGGTAGTGGTGGCGGTTAGAGGGGAAGCCCCAAAAGCACAAGTGTTTTTCAATCCTTTGCTTGCATCATGTTTGCTAGCATCCATTGCTCAAACATTTCCATGGCCAAGTTCAGAGTCAAGTTTGTGAGTGCTCCATTGTTTGTACTTAGGGTACATAGCTTACTAAGATCAACCACTGAGTTAAGAGGGGAACCTTGTTGTATAATTTTCGCACAATTCAAAATCTGTCATCTAAAAAAATATTTTGGGAATTCTCTGGTGGTCCAGTGGTTAGGACTCAGTGCTTTCACTGCTGTGGGCTTGGTTTTCATCCTTGGTTGCAGAACTAAGATCCCCCAGACCACACAGCATGGCCAAATAAATAAATAAGACATTTTAGAGATTGGTCAAAGACAGACTCAGTGGCAAATATTAGATATGTTCAGCTAAAATTAATCCTTTGTCCTAAAACTTTGGGAAACATTGTTTGGATGAGCAGACATTGATTATGAAATTAAGTCAGTTGTGTGTTCTCTCTGCTGAGAGTTACCACTGTCTATATTAAAAAAAAGTGCTGAGAATCTTTGCTTGGGTTCTAGAATGGCTTTCTTAGATAATTTAGTTCAACTCATCCTATCCTTGTGTGTCTAGAGTTTTAGTGAAAGTATGTATTTTTAGCTTATGTGCTTTAAGTATATATATAATTATACCATGAAGTCTTTTAGTAGAATGAAGGAAATGGCAACCCACTTCAGTGTTCTTGCCTGGAGAATCCCAGGGACGGGGGAGCCTGGTGGGCTTCCGTCTATGGGGTCACACAGAGTCGGACACGACTGAAGTGACTTAGCAGCAGCAGCAGCAGCAGTTATAAAATCAAGTTAGAATACGATATTGGAGTTCTAAAGGATTGAGAATTATTGATTCACAGAGCTGAGAGAGACAATTTTCCATCACTGCCTAATATTAGGGTGAGGCCAGAGTGTGACCACTGTAACTCATTCTTGGAAGACAGCAGAACTGCTCTCAGGTGATAGGATTTATCTGAAAAATAAAGTACAGTTTCTGTCCTCACCCCGTCTATTCCAGCCCACTCTACCCAAAACCTTGCTTTAGTACTTCAGGAAATTCAAGAGGATTGAATGTATTTGGTTTTAAGAAAAGAAACTAATTTAGCTCTTATCATTTAAATACTTAGCACCAATGTTCATAAGCTAAATTGTTCTCCCACTTAGCATTTCAAGTGAGAGCTTTCTTTTCTGCATTAAAATGTCCCTAAATGACTCTCTTTCAGAATTTTCCACAGTTTATTGTGATCCACAGAGTCAAAGGCTTTGGCATAGTCAATGAAGAAGAAATAGACGTTTTTCTGGAACTCTCTTGCTTTCTCCATGATCCAGCGGATGTTGGCAATTTGATCTCTGGTGCCTCTGCCTTTTCTAAAACCTGTTTGAACATCTGGGAGTTCACGGTTCACATATTGCTGAAGCCTGGCTTGGAGAATTTTGAGCATGACTTTACTAGCGTGTGAGACGAGTGCAACTGTGCGGTAGTTTGAGCATTCTTTGGCATTGCCTTTCTTTGGGATTGGAATGAAGACTGACCTTTCCCAGTCCTGTGGCCACTGCTGAGTTTTCCAAATTTGTTGGCATATTGAGTGCAGCACTTTCACATAATCATCTTTCAAGATTTGAAATAGCTCCACTGGAATTCCGTCACCTCCACTAGCTTTGTTCGTAGTGATGCTTTCTAAGGCCCACTTGACTTCACATTCCAAGATGTCTGGCTCTAGGTCAGTGATCACATTATCGTGACTATCTTGGTCGTGAAGATCTTTTTTGTACAGTTCTTCTGTGTATTCTTGCCACCTCTTCTTAATATCTTCTGCTTCTGTTAGGTCCATACCATTTCTGTCCTTTATCGAGCCCATCTTTGCATGAAATGTTCCCTTGGAATCTCTAATTTTCTTGAAGAGATCTCTTGATTTTCCTATTCTGTTGTTTTCCTCTATTTCTTTGCATTGATCACTGAGGAAGGCTTTCTTATCTCTCCTTGCTATTCTTTGGAACTCTGCATTCAGATGTTTATATCTTCCCTTTTCTCCTTTGCTTTTCGCGTCTCTTCTTTTCACAGCTATTTGTAAGACCTCCTCAGACAGCCATTTTGCTTTTTTGCATTTCTTTTCCATGGGGATGGTCTTGGTCCCTGTTTCCTGTACAATGTCACGAACCTCCATCCAGAGTTCATCAGGCACTCTATCTATCAGATCTAGTCCTTTAAATCTATTTCTCACTTCCACTGTTTAATCATAAGGGATTTGATTGAGGTCATATCTGAATGGTCTAGTGGTTTCCCCTACTTTCTTCAATTTAAGTCTGAATTTGGCAATAAGGAGTTCATGATCTGAGCCACAGTCAGCTCCTGGTCTTGTTTTTGCTAACTGTATAGAGCTTCTCCCTCTTTGGCTGCAAAGAATATAATCAATCTGATTTCGGTGTTGACCATCTGGTGATGTCCATGTGTAGAGTCTTCTCTTGTGTTGTTGGAAGAGGGTATTTGCTATGACCAGTGCGTTCTTTTGGCAAAACTCTATTAGCCTTTGCCGTGCTTCATTCCGTGCTCCAAGGCCAAATTTGCCTGTTCCTCCAGGTGTTTCTTGACTTCCTACTTTTGCATTCCAGTCCCCTAGAATGAAAAGGACATCTTTTTTGGGTGTTAGTTCTAAAAGGTCTTGTAGGTCTTCATAGAACCGTTCAACTTCGGCTTCTTCAGCGTTACTGGTTGGGGCATAGGCCTGGATTACTGTAATATTGAATGGTTTGCCTTGGAAACAAACAGAAATCATTCTGTCATTTTTAAGATTGCATCCAAGTACTGCATTTTGGACTCTTTTGTTGACCATGATGGCTACTCCATTTCTTCTAAGGGATTCCTGCCCACAGTAGTAGATATAATGGTCATCTGAGTTAAATTCACCTATCCCAGACAACCTGACCTGCCTCTTGAGAAACCTGTATGCAGGTCAGGAAGCAACAGTCAGAACTGTACATGGAACAACAGACTGGTTCCAAATAGGAAAAGGAGTACGTCAAGGCTGTATATTGTCACCTTGCTTATTTAACTTATATGCAGAGTACATCGTGAGGAATGCTGGGCTGGAAGAAGCACAAGCTGGAATCAAGATTGCTGGGAGAAATATCAAGAACCTCAGATATGCAGATGACACCACCCTTATGGCAGAAAGTGAAGAGGAACTCAAAAGCCTCTTGATGAAAGTGAAAGAGGAGAGTGAAAAGGTTGGCTTGAAGCTCAACATTCAGAAAATTAAGATCATGGTATCTGGTCCCATCACTTCATGGGAAATAGATGGGGAAACAGTGGAAACAGTGTCAGACTTTATTTTTGGGGGCTCCAAAATCACTGCAGATGCTGATTGCAGCCATGATATTAAAAGACGCTTACTCCTTGGAAGGAAAGTTATGACCAACCTTGATAGTATATTAAAAAGCAGAGACATTACTTTGCCAACAAAGGTCCATCTAGTCAAGGGTATGGTTTTCCCAGTGGTCATGTATGGATGTGAGAGTTGGACTGTGAAGAAAGCTGATCGCCGAAGAATTGATGCTTTTGAACTGTGGTGTTGAAGACTCTTGAGAGTCCCTTGGACTGCAAGGAGATCCAACAAGTCCATTCTAAAGGAGATCAATCCTGGGTGTTCATTGGAAGGACTGAAGCTAAAGCTGAAACTGCAATACTTTGGCCACCTCATGCGACGAGTTGACTCACTGGAAAAGACTCTGATGCTAGGAAAGGTTGGGGGCGGGAGGAGAAGGGGATGACAGAGAATGAGATGGCTGGATGGCATCACCAACTCTGTGGACATGAGTTTGAGTGAACTCCAGGAGTTGGTGATGGACAGGGAGGCCTGGTGTGCTGTGATTCATGGGGTCGTGGAGAGTCAGACATGACTGAGCGACTGAAATGAACTGAACTGAACTGAACTGAAATGACTCTCTTTGACTACTGCCTGGTGACTGTTTCCATTTCTTTGAAAGAATTTGTCAATTTTCCACTCTCTTTTTATGTTTCTTTGTCACATACCTGTTGCTCCAGAACTGACTTTTGATGTCAGGAATGAACAAAGTGCTAGATGCAGCATGGCCTCAGTAATTAGCATTACTTGGGAAGATTGATTTGAAGCAGTGAAGGGTTTGAACTCAAGTTACTTTGAAGAAAAAATTTTTTATCAAGTTGTTTCCACACTGTTGAACTCCTTGAATGTTTAAAAGACAGTAAAAGTCAGCTGTACCTGACTTGAAGGAATTGACAGTCCATTTCAAGAGCTACTTATGAAAAAAGGAAACTGGAAAGAAAAGCTCTATGGCACAGCCAGAGTGGGTGGAATGGATCTTGAAATTCAGGGAAGAGCACCTCCATAAAAATGAGTAAAATTAGTCTTTATTCAAGGAGGTGGGACTTGAGGTGAAGCTTATAGGGAGTAGAAATTTTCAGAATAAAATTGACTAAGGAATTGAGATCCTCAATTATATAGTGGAGTACAAAGCTTGGAGAATATTTCTATTTTCTAGATTCTGCTTGTATCATTTACTCTGAAGTATAATATTTTAAAGCACCAAAGACAGAAGGGGCAAGCCAGCCCTGCAAGCCAGGGGCAAACTGGTATGGGATGCCCATGAGCCAGAAGAAGAGTAGTCTGACTGTAATAGCGGTTCTACTGAAACAGTGCTGGGTACATAAACAGAACTGGATTAAGGAGGGCCTTGACTATCCAAATGAGGATCCTGAGTGTGATTTGTATGTATTAGGGACTCAGAAATGTTTGAAAAGAAACAGGGACTTCCCCAGTGGTGCAGTGGTTAAAGTTCACCTTCCCATTCAGGAGATGTGGGTTCAATCCCTGGTCAGGTAGCTAAGATCCCACATGCCTTGGAGCCAAGAAACTAAAAGATAACAGGAGCAATATTATAGCAAATTCAATAAAGACTTAAAAATAACCCATATCAAATAATCTTTTTAAAAAATAATTGCTTCCTTAATAAAGAAAAGCAATGTATTTAATGTCTTTAAAGATTAGAGCATTGAACTTATAGTTATTTGACTGCAGTTGGCAATGAGTGCCTGAAGAGAAAGCCCACCGAATTGCTTTTATGACCAGTTAAGGGTAATTAGAAATCAGTTCATTTATTTATACATCACTGGCAAACATTAAATTTATTCTATATTGGTTCCCCAATTCTGCAATCTTGTTAAGACTTGAAGTTGCCTCAATTATTCTTTTTGTATATATGGTACCAGTGAAAACTTCAAATGCCCCCAGTTCAGAGAGCACCAAATTCCAATCAGTGGTATCTCAATCAATAAAGCATTCTTTATGGATATCTCAGAACTCTGAAGAGCTAGAAATTCTGCATTTTAATCTCATGCTGTATTAATATTAACCAGGGTGTTGCTATTGCAGAAAAGGTTAAGATATAGACTGAATTGTGTTTCCTTCTCCTCCAAATTCATATGTTGAAGCCCTCACCCTCAATGTGACTGTATTTTGGAGGGCCTTTAAGGCGACAGGTAAAATTAAATGAGGCTGTATGGGTGGGGCCCTGTTTTGATAGGACTGGTGTCTTTCTAAGACGAGAAACATTTTAATACAACTCACTCTGCGTGAGCAGAGAAGAAAGCCATTGAAGACACAGTGAGAAGGTGTCCATTTACAAGTCAGGGAGAGAGACCTCACCAGAAACTGAATTTTCCAGCTCCTGATCTTGGACTTCTAGTCTTCAGAACTGTGAGAAAATAAATTTCTGTTGTTTAAGTTACCTAGTCTGTGGCTCTTTGTTATGGCAAACGGAACAGACTAATATAGGTAGTAACCCTAAAAATGACAGCTGCCTCATTTGTCTTATTGTCCATAATTGAGTTCTAGGCATCCAGGGTTGCGGGTTTCCATTTGAATTACTTTAAAGAATGTGAGGTTCTATATCTTGACTTAAAAACAACAACAACAACAATTATTTATTTGTTTGGCTGCTTCGGGCCTTCGCTGTGGCAAGATCATGTGAGTTCTTTCACTGCAGCCCCAGGGCTGCCCTGTGGCATGTAGAACCTTAACTCCTCAACCAGGGATGGAACCTGTGTCCCCTGCATTGCAAGGCAGATTCTTAACCACTGTACCACCCGGGAAGTCCTACCATATCTTAACTTTGTCATCATTGTATACATACTGCTCTCAAGTGTCAGGGGATAACTTCTTGACACAACTTTAGCAAGCGCTATTGTAAATTTTGATCATGGGTGAGAAATTCATAAGAAAAGTTCCCTGAGGAAATATGCACTTTTGTGCAGATGAGAGCAGTGATGTTTGCTAAAACAGAGTGTTGATTCATGAACTCTAATTTAAATTGGTGAGTGACTGATCTCTTGACAATACAGGGACTGACAAATCTATTTGTGTAACGTGTAGATTGTCTTTTGGCTGATGGACATTATTTGATAATTTGCCAATAAGCCCTTTCTCCTGAATAGAACTGGTTGTGCTTTCTATTTGTATTGGCTGCACCATGAAGTTTGCAATATTTCAGTTGCCTGACCAGGGGTCAAACCCAGACCGTTGGCAGTGAGAGTTCCGAGTCCTAACCACCAGACCACCAGGGAATTCCCTAAACCAAATTTTTAAAAATCTGAAAACAAGACATCTTAATAGGTTATGCTTAAGTTAATAGATTTTTTTTCTTTTATAAAGAGATTAAAACAGGTAGTATTTTGGAAGAGAGATACTACTACTACTATTATTGTGTCTCTTGTGGGACAAATATGTCCAGCAGACCAGCTTTAACCTTCAGTTCAGTTCAGTTCATTTCAGTCGTGTCCGACTCTTTGCGACCCCATGAATCACAGCACACCAGGCCTCCCTGTCCATCGCCAACTCCCAGAGTTCACCCAAACTCATGTCCATGGAGTCGGTGATGCCATCCAGCCATCTCATTCTCTGTCGTCCCTGTCTCCTCCCACCCCCAATCCCTCCCAGCATCAGAGTCTTTTCCAGTGAGTCAACTCGTCGCATGAGGTGGCCAAAGTATTGGAGTTTCAGCTTCAGCATCAGTCCTTCCAATGAACACCCAGGGTTGATCTCCTTTAGAATGGACTGGTTGGATCTCCTTGCAGTCCAAGGGACTCTCAAGAGTCTTCTCCAGCACCATAGTTCAAAAGTATCAATTCTTCGGCAGATCAGCTTTCTTCACAGTCCAACTCACATCCATACATGACCACGGGAAAAACCATAGCCTTAGAGTCACACAAATTGGTTTTTAAGGGAATGGAAAAACCTGAAAAACTTCTAAGAAACATAGATAAGAATCATCTTTAAAAATCATGTTGATTCTGCCTGGAAACCACCGTTAGTCACTCAGTCATGTCCGACTCTTTGTGACCCCATGGACTGGAGCCCACCAGGCTCTTCTGTCCTTGGAATTCTCCAGGTAAGAATACTAGAGTGAGGTCCCATTTTCTTCTCCACCCAGGGTTTGAACCTATGTCTCCTGTGTCTCCTGCATTGCAGGTGGATTCTTCACCTGTTGAGACATTGGGGAAGCCCTAGGGTCTTGGTAGAGAAGGTTAAATTAAAGTGAGGGAATTAGGATGGATTCTAATCCAATTTGACTGTGTCTTTACAAGAAGAGGAAATTTTTTAAAATCAATTTTTATTGTAATGTAGTTGCTTCACAATGTTGTGTTGGTTTCTACAGTATGGCAAAATGAATTGGCTAAACATAACTATATTCCCTCTTTTTTTTTATTTTCTTCCCATTTAGGTCACCACAGACCATTGAGTTCCCTGTGCTACAAAGTAGGTTCTCATGAATTGTCTCTTTTATATGTAGTGTTAATAGTGTGGGCTTCCAGGTGGTGCTAGCGGTAAAGAGTCTGTCTGCTAATGAGGAGACACAAGAGACAGGTTCGATCCCTGGGCTGGGATGATCCCCTGGAGTAGGAAATGGCAACCTGTTCCAGTATCCTTGCCTGAAAAATTCCATGGACGGAGAAGTCTGGCAGGCAAACAATTCATGGGGTCACAAAGAGTCAGATACAACTGAGTGACTGAACACGTATCAATAGTGTATACATGTCAGTCCCATCTTTCCATTCATCTGCTCCCCTTTCCCACTTGGTATCCATACATTTGATGTGTGTGACAAGAAGAGGAAATTCAGACACACCCAGGGACACCAGGGGAAAGGCCATATAAGGACACAGCAATAAGGTGTCCATCTGCAACCCAAGGAGGTGGAGGGAGGGCAGGAAAAGCCAAATGTTCTGACACCTTGATCTCAGACTTGCAGCTTCCAGCACTATGAGAAGATAAATTTCCGTAGCCTAAGCCATTGTGGTACTTTCTTCTGGAAGCCCTAGAAACAAATAGTCACTGAGTTGGGTTGTGGGGGACAGAAGAATAAGGGCGGGAGGTAGGAACCAAAGAGGAGGCTGGGACTAGGAGTTGGGTGTGCACAGAGGCAGGAAGAGTTGGGAGCAGAAGCTCTGGTCTGACTGGCAGCAAAAGATGCCCAAGTGAGCAACACAGCTACCCTTAGCATATGCAACCAGACTGGGGCAGGTGGTCAAAATAGTTTTTTTTGGAGGTACAACTACAGCCTGGTGGGTCTTCGTGTGGGAAATGTATTGATAGATTTATCTCTGGGGGACTGGGGAAGGAGACAGAGGTCCTACAGCTGATAAAGTGGTGGTGATGGGAGTGGATCATCAGTGATGTAACTGGTTATGGCACAATTTGGCTTATTATTAGGAGCTGTGATTTTTTAGGGGGTCAAAAAGATGGTTTTATGCTGTGCAGGGTATGAATGTCTGTGTATACAAAACCGTATATTTAAAGAATATACTTTCGTTATTTTAGTATTAAGGCTATCTGAATGGATGGGGCATCCACTCATGTTTTTCTGTTGTCTCCTTTTCTTAACATAGTATCTCTCAGCATTTGATAACTGAATTTTAACGATTCTGTGTTTCTGTGTCAAATTCAGTAATGAATCATTTAATAGACCATCCTTATAGATAGTTATAGCACATTTGGAAATTTATATATTAAGAACAAAAATGATAGCTTAGTTATTACATTTTGTAGATCAAACAGTAGGTGAAACTAGTAAATGTCATAATTGTCTAACATCCTCCAAATTTCTTTCAGTAATGCTTTGTTTTGGGTTTATTTCATTACCTAATTTTTTTAATGTATTCTTATAATTGGCATATTCCTTTATTTACTTATTTATCCCCAAAGTTAACTTTTATAATGTGGCATATTATTAAATAGATTAGTAGACCACACAGAAATAATACATATTGAACATTGGATAGTAACATTGTGACCAGTAGAGGGCATCAAGGAATCATCACAAGTACAGGTTTGAAGAGACAGAAATACTAGTGTTTTAATTGTGGGACAGTTTCAACCAAAGCATCAGTACTAAAATAATTCCATGATATAAATGTGTTTAAATCATCATGGTAACATTACTGAGTGATCATTTCGTGTCTCGGTCACTACAAACGTACCTTAGTTACACATTTCAAAAACAAAAGTAGCTCTTAATTATATTGAAATGGAAATATTTGAATTTTGACATTCTTAGGAAAAATATAACGTGCTAAATATTAAAAAGTGGCATGATTTCTAATTCTGAAATATGTATATACAGACTCCGAGTGTCTGTGTCTGCTCATCTCTTAAGTGTGGAAGATTGAGGAAATGCTCTCTGAGGTCTTTTCTCGTAACACAATATGTGACAATGAGGCTCTTCACCTGGAAATACCACTATGAAGAGAATCCTCTTTATCAGCCACTGGAGGGCTCCCCTGATCAAACCAGAACTTGGATTGAAGGTGCCATGCATATCTGATTTCTCAGCATTATTTATCAAAATAGAACCCCTATGTGCATTGGACTGTCTTACATAGTTTTAGAGATTTTCTGATTTTCCGTCCCCCTGCAGTCTCTTCTCTCTTTGGCTTTGTAGTTTACCAAGGCGTCTTTTTGAGTTGTTTAGTTGCTCAGTCGTGTCTCTTTGTGACCCTATGGACAGCTGCATGCCAGGCTTTGGCTTCCCTGTCCTTCACCATCTCCTGGAGCTTGCTCAAACTCATGTCCATTGAGTTGGTGATGCCATCTAACCATCTCATCCTCTGTTGTCCCCTTTCCTACTGCCTTCAAATCTTTCCCAGCATCAGGGTCTTTTGAAATTAGCCAGCTCTTTGCATTAGGTGCCCAAAGTATTGGAGCTTCAGCTTCAGCATCAGTCTTTCCAGTGAATATTGAGTTGAATTCCTTTAGGATTGACTGGTTTGATCTCTTTGTTGTCCAAGGGACTCTCAAGAGTCCTCTCAAGCACCACAGTTTGAAAGCATCAATTGTTTGGCCTTCAGCTCTTTTTTATTGTCTATTTCTCCCATCCATACATGACTACTGGAAAAATCATAGCTTTGACTATACGAACTTCTGTTGGCAAAGTAATGTCTCAGCTTTTTAATATGCTGTCTAGGTTTGTCATTACTTTCCTCCCAAGAAGCAAGGGTCTTTTTGAGTATTACATCATTTAACTCTCACAACAACCTGGGGAATAATTTTTTTTTTAATGGATGAAAAAATGGAGGCTCTGAGAGACTGAGCAACTGTCCCTAAGTTCATGCAATAATTTTGGAGTGGGAAATTTTTGGGGGCATGCAGTGTATTTTCGGGGACATGCAGTGTGTTGTGTGGCATGCAGGATCTTAATTCCCAGACCAGAGCTTGAAACTGTGCCCCCTATATTGGGAGCACGTAATCTTAACCACCGCACCACCAGGGAAGTCCTCTCTCTGGAGTGGGATTTAAATCTAAGTTGTTACTCCATATTCAGTATTCTTTTCAGCCCACCGGAGTAAGTCTTGACTTAATTCCCAGTATGTTACTTGAGAGGAGTAATTTATTAAGCTGTAATTATTATTTTCTTGGGCTCCAAAATCACTGCAGATGGTGACTGCAGCCATGAAATTAAGAGACTTGCTCCTTGGAAGAAAAGTTATGACCAACTTAGACAGGATATTAAAAAACAGAGACATTACTTTCACAAAAAAGGTCTGGCTAGTCAAAGCTATGGTTTTTCCAGTAGTCATGTATGGATGTGAGAGCTGGACTATAAAGAAAGCTGAGTGCTGAAAAATTGATGCTTTTAATTGTGGTGTTGGAGAAGACTTTTGCGAGTCCCTTGGGCTGCAAGGAAATCCAACCAGTCCATCCTAAAGGAAATCAGTCCTGAATATTCATTGGAAGGACTGGTGCTGAAGTTGAAACTCCAATACTTTGGCCACCTGATGTGAAGAACTGACTCATTGGAAAAGACCCTGATGCTGGGAAAGATTGAAGGCAGGATGAGAAGGGGAAGACAGAGGATGAGATGGTGGGATAGTATCACTGACTCGATGGACATGAGTTTGAGCAAGCTCTGGGAGTTGGTGATGGACAGGGAAGCCTGGCATGCTGCAGTCCGTGGGGTCAAAAAAGAGTTGGACATGACTGAGCAACTGAACTGAATTGCTCATGGATATATTTTCAAGAATCATAAGCCATTAGAGGTGGGAAAATCAGCTGTTCTAATTCCACATTGGCAAAAACACTTAGAGCTTTTTCCAGATCTCCAACTCTCATTTCTTCTTGTCTCTTATATTAGTCTCATTGGCTCAGGCCCCTTCAGAAAGCAGAGCGTATGGTCTGGGCTCCTATTTTTCCAGTTCCCTAGGGACCATGCATGAATCATAGGGAAGGACTTTGACAAAGCCTTGGTCACATGCCTGCCCCTCTCCAGAGGTGGTATTAAAGAGCTTGCTGGAAATGGGTTTGGGGGAAATTGTCCAAGCTACTGAGGGAGCTGTTTCAAAAGACAGATAAAATAGTTTCTGAGCACAGACTGCTGGTCCAGGGTAGGTGTCTCAGGGAAGGTCTGTGGGCAGCTGGGGGACAGGAGGACCTCAATGTATGATGGTTATCAAAGGAGTGAGGAACACAGAAAATTAACTTCACTTCTCTTACTCCTTTCCTGGGAGTCAGGCAATGAATGTAACCAAGAGTGAGTGTAGGAAAGACCCAAAGAGTCGAAGGGTGTTAAGTGTCAATCTTCAGAAATATCCTATAAGATACTTTTTGGCTTCCAATATAACAAAAGCCAAGCAAAACTAAGATTCTTAACTTTTCTGGACAGTGTAGGGCCAGTCCTGCCAGTGAGGAGGTGTGGCAGAGAAGACCCAATTTTGACTCCATGCTGGATCTGTTTCTTTGACTGTAACCTTTGCTTTTCCTTGCTTTTGCTATTATAATCATACGTAATGACCTGCCTCAGAGCACTCAGACCCTCTGCCTGACTGTAAAACTAAAGTGCCTCTGTTCAGCTCAAAGAGACCTCGTCCAACTGTGAATGGCTGCAAGAAAGAAATGCGTGCTAAGTCCGTTCAGTCCAGCTCTTTGCGATCTGTCCATGGGATTCTCCATGCTGACTTAGGTGCCGATTTAAGTATCTTTTGTTAATGATACAGGTGTCAGTTTTGGAACTTAAGAACACTTAGTAGATTTTTCACACTGTATTAAAAAGAAAAGTAAGCAGCATTTCCTTAGCAAGTTATCCTTTTCCCCCCATGAATACGTTGGGTTTATTCCAGAAACATTCAGGTTAAGACGTAACAGAACTGAACACGGAATAACAAACTGGTTCAAAATTGGGAAAGGGGTACGTCAGTGCTGTATATTGTCACCCTGCTTATTTAACTTATGGGCAGAGTACATCATGCGAAATGCTTAGCTGGGTGAAGCTCAAGCTGGAACCAAGATTGCTGGGAGAAATGTCAATAACCTCAGATATGCAGATGACACCACTAATGGCAGAAAGCAAAGAGGAACTAAAGAGCCTCTTGTTGAAGATGAAAGAAGAGAGTGGAAAAGCTGGCTTAAAGTTCAACATCCAAAACATAAGATCAAGCCACCACTTCATGGCAAATAGATGGGGAAAAAATGGAAATTGTGACAAGATTTCTTGATTTCAAAATCACTGTGGATGGTAACTGCAGCCATGAAATTAAAAGACGCTTGTTCCTTGGAAGAAAAGCTATGACAAACCTAGACTATGTATTAAAAAGCAGAGACATAATTTTGCAGACAAAGTTCTGTCTAGTCAAAGCTATGGTTTTTCCAGTAGTCATGTATGGATGTGAGAGTTGGACCATAAAGAAGACTGAGCACTGAAGAACTGATGCTTTCAAACTGCGGTGTTGGAGAAGACTCTTGAGAGTCCTTTGGACAGCAAGGAGATCAAACCAAAAGGAAATCAACCCGGAATATTCACTGGAGGGACTGATGCTGAAGCTGAAGTTCCAATACTTTGGGCACCTGATGCGAAGAGCTGACTCATTGCAAAAGACTTTGATGCTGGGAAAGATTGAAGGCAGTAGGAAAAGGGGACAACAGAGCATGATGAGATGGTTGGATGGCATCACAGACTCAATGGACATGAGTTTGAGCAAATTCCTGGAGATGGTGAAGGACAGGGAGGACTGGTGTGCTTCAGTCCGTGAGGTCACCAAGAGTCAGACACTGCTTAGTGACTAAACAACAGCAATACATTCCTCTATACTGTGCTGTGGGCAAAAAAGTGAGAGACTAGGTGAGTGCTCTGACCTGGCCCTTGTTCTCTAAACATTCATGGCTCTGGTTTCACATCTGCTTAAGGTCCCATGTGTGGACCCTCAGCTTCACTGCCTTTCTCTTTCCACTTACTCAAGGATAAACTCAGATTTTCTGCTTCAGTGTCATCAGAGTTTTGCAAGTATGCTTGTATGGTACTTATTATTTCTTTTTCTATTATTACTTGCTATTGCTCTAAGTGGGCTTCTCAGGTGGCGTTAGTGGTAAAGAATCCACCTGCCAGTGTGGGGATGCCACAGACGCAGTTTCGATACCTGGGTTGGAAGATCCCCTGGCAACCCACTTCAGTATTCTTTCCTGAAAAATCTCATGGACAGAAGAGCCTGGTGGGCTACAGTCCAAGGAGTTGCAAAGAGTTGGACATAACTGAGCACAACATGGCGTTGCTCAAAGGATGAAATGCGAAGATTTCATCCTCCTGCCAATTTCTCATCAAATGGCTTTGGATGAGAATGTTCTGGACTGATTTACATGATTCTGTGTTCTGCAGAGGGTGGTTCCGAGACCAGTGACATCAGCATCACTTGGGAGCGTGTTAGCAATGCAGAATCTCCAGACTCTCTCCAGACTTAACCAAAGCAGAAGTATGAGAAATATGACCTTTTATTGCATTTTAACACACGATATTGAAAATACTTGTGAAGCTCTTTCTTCCTTTCCTTAGAATAAAATTTCAGTTTGGGAAGGAATCTGTATTGTCTAGATTTCCATTGAATATCCAGGACCTAGCATAGCTCTTGGCAGATGGTAGGTGCTCAGTAAATGTTTGTTGAATGATAAATGAATGGATATCTGCAGAGTAAGTCTTGTTTGCTTAACCTAGTTGTTAAGTAACCAATGTGTTTAGAAGGGCTCAATGAAAGAATAATGCTAACAGTGCAGACAAATGAGGTGTGTAATTAACACCTCTGGTCCCATTGTTTCCTAGAAGAGATTTTCTGCCCAGTTGACCGTGATTAAGCTAGGGTTGACAGTCTCCAAAGTGGGAAAAGGATTGGCCTGTCTGGCAAAGAAGATGACTCTTGCTCTCTTCTACTACTTTATCCTCAAATTATGAGACTGGTGATCCACTCCTTGGCAACCTGGAACTTTGCAGTATTTTGATTTCAAAAGGTCATATTCTAGTTAAATATACTGATTTGTCTGTCCTCCTATTTTACCCCTGAAATTGAGCATCTCCCCACCTTCCCTCCCCGCACCCCCCACTATTTTCTCGTTTGGTGCCCACTCCCTCTCTCCACTCTCTGACTATTCCAATACCTGTCTGCCTGGTCTCCATTCTTCCATTCTCTTTCATTCAAAGAGGCTTTCCAAACTGCGGGTCTGGTCATTTTCTCCTTTGGTTAAAATCCTCAGGCATTTTTCTGCTGCTTGTAGGATTAAATCCAGCATCCTTAGTGAGGCATTTGTGGCTCTTCATGGACCTGGCTGTCTGAACAGCCTCCTCTCCTATCACTCTCCTTCCTAACCTACACTCTGACCACCACTTGCCACTTCTCTGAGCCATGTCTGACTTTTGCGACCCCATGGATCACAGCCCGTCACGCTCCTCTGTCCATGGGATTTCCCAGGCAAGAATACGGAGTGCATTGCCCTTTTCTTCTCCAGGGCATCTTCCCAGCCCAGGGATCAAATCTGCATCTCCTGCATTGGCAGGCAGATTCTTTACCACTGAACCAAGGGAAGCCCTGACTGTCATCGTAACTGCTGTTAAAAGAGAGACAGGAGTCTCTGGAACATTCTTAAAGCTAAACCTCAAGGATCTGGAGTACAGTTTGGGGACCAGAAGGCTGTCAGGAATTGTACAAGGCAGCTCTTGGTGACAGATGACAGCGCTGGTTCCTTGGCAGCAGGAATTAATTAAGCTTCATTCATGTCCTTTGCCATGGATGCCAGTTGCCTACTTTTATTTTTTTTTTTAGCCTCCCTTTACTTATCTTTCTACTCCTGCTTCCCCTGACAGTGTACTGTCTCTTCATACATTTTTCATTCAAATTCTTGAGAGGTACGACTGTCATCATTGCAACTGATTGCTTTCTGTCTGGGGGGCACTTCTATACCAGGCCACCCCATTGAACATAGCCAGGTGGTAGATGTAGCTGCTCTTGGGTCAGGTGCTGGCTGGCCAGATCAATCAGTGGATGAACGATAGGGGTTAGGGTATCATGTGGTATTATGTAGTGGACTGTGGTTTAAGAACCACCTACAGCAGCTTTTCTTAGCAGGGCCTGTGTTTTATAACCCACTTAGAAGGAATCTGTAGGCAAGGTAGGCATTCTAAGGCAAGATATCTTTCACATAGACATATTTTGAAAATTCTGATCATGATTTCTCCCAGGTATTCCCAGTGAGGGTGATATTCTCATAGTCTCCTTTTCCAGTTTGTATTGTCATACATGAAGTGATTTGTGCATAAATGGTGTGCCTGACAATATTGCAGTATTGTTTTGCCTCTTAAAATAGTTTACTGAAGTTTCAGTTTCAGCTTTACAGGATTGTAGGACACATTCAGGATTGCCCAGTAATAGCTTTAGTCTACTTGACTTTGTGATCCTTCATTTATTCATCTATCCATCAAACATTTCTGGAGTGCCTCTGCTAGGGAATGGTTGTACAGAGAGAAATAGGACACAGTACCCATCTTCAAGGATCTTACAAACTACCTAGGGAGTCTGACATATAAACTAAATTAATATGGGTATTAACAGCCTGTTATAGGGATTTGTTGAATGCAAAGAGACAACCTATCACTATTTTTTTAATCACTTCTCAAAATATAGCGCTGCTCTGTCTTCCCCCAATCTCCCATGCTCAGCTCATCCCATCCCATCCTCTCTTCTCTCATATATGATATGGCGTTTCTAACTGGACTCTTGTAACTATTCAACCAATGTACGCCTGTATCAAATAAACCTTTGCTCTCCTTACTGGGGTTGAGGACACTGTTTTTCTTTCTGTGGGTATGCATGTGTGGATAGAAAGGGAAGTCAGGCCTCAGTTCTTCATCATTGAGAAACTGATATATAAGAAGTATTCAAGTAAAGTTGCCAGGCAAGAGGACGCACGCTGCCTCAGAGGTTTTAGAGTCCATGTCAACACCATTTACCATATGGATGTTCTCCTTGTTCTCTATGAAACACCTCTTGCCACCCCCACCTGCAAAGTCCAGCTGGAGAGGATGCTTTAGCTTGCAGCTTCAGCTCTTTTGTATCAGTTTCATACCTCTGAATGTGTATTTTATATATTCCCTGAGTTTTTCTCCTTTGCCATCCAAATACCAACTCAGACTTGATTGCTTAACTGAATAACTGATTTATTCATTTGCTGGTTCCTTCCTGAGTGCTTAATCTTGAACCGGAAACACTTGGGATCACTGGTCTGTTCATTATTAGGCTGCTCAGGAGTCTTCATTTTCCTCAGAGAACTGTTTGCATCCTCATTCCTTTGGGTGTCTTCATGAATTAGCTTTGCCTAAATCATCCCTTGACATATGACTACTTGATACCATACAAACTGGACAAACATGCCTATCTGATTTCTTGTATCCATGCTGTTTATCCATTTTCTGAAGGACCATTCCTTCTCCTCCACTCTTCAGAGCCTCTGGTCTGACCTTCGTTTCCCCTGAGAATCGGATGAGCCAATGCTCTCTGCTGCCTTATTTCTTCCTCATCCTCTTAGCAAGTTCAGTTCAGTTCAGTTCAGTCGCTCAGTCGTGTCCGACTCTCCGCGACCCCATGAATCACAGCACGCCAGGCCTCCCTGGCAATGCTTAAAATACCCTCTAAAATTCTATTCTATCTAATGGAAAATAAGTATGATCAGATTTCTACAAATCTGCCCTTAAGACCAGGGTCTCATACATATATTAAGTTAACTTCTCTCTTGGTAAATGTCACATTGCCCTTGAAAATATGTGGGTTATTTTCAAATATTTTTGATGTTGATTTTTTAACATAATTCCACAATGATGAGAGAAGAGACTCTATATGATTTCAACACCTTGAGACTATGAAATTTTTGCACCTTGTTTTAAGTCCCTGGATATGTTCCACTGTTTCCTAGTTTATGGGAACTTGAATAGAATTTCTGTCCTGCTGTTGTGTGAAAATTGTATAAATCTTAATTATGTTGAATTGGTTCACAGGGCCTTTCAGGTGTACTATATCCTTCTACTTTTTATGTATTCATTCTATTAATTTTTGAGAGTTTGATATTAAAACTCCAACTAAAAATTTTAATTTATCTAGTTAAAAAATAATTGCAATATATGGTAGAACTATATGTAACTTTGTTCTATATTTTCTAAGTCTCCTGTAAATGTGTTACCATATTTTAATAATTTAAAAAATAAAAAAGAAAAAGTGTAATCCAATGTACAGTAGGTATGGATTTTTTCAAATATTGTTTGATTCTGCTTATATGAGGTACTCAGTTCAGTTCAGTCACTCAGTCATGTCCGACTCTTAGCGACCCCATGAACCACAGCATACCAGGCCTCCCTGTCCATCACCAACTCCCGGAGTTCACTCAAACTCATGTCCACAGAGTCGGTGATGCCATCCAGCCACCTCATTCTCTGTCGTCCCCGTCTCCTCCTACCCCCAATCGCTCCCAGCATCAGAGTCTTTTCCAGTGAGTCAACTCATCGCATGAGGTGGCCAAATTATTGGAGTTTCAGCTTTAGCATCAGTCCTTCCAATGAACACCCAGGATTGATCTCCTCTAGAATGGACTGGTTGGATCTCCTTGCAGTCCAAGGGACTCTCAAGAGTCTTCTCCAGCACCACAGTTCAAAAGCATCAATTCTTTGGCGATCAGCTTTCTTCACAGTCCAACTCTCACATCCATACATGACCACGGGAAAAACCATAGCCTTGACTAGATGGACCTTTCCTGGCAAAGTAATGTCTCTGCTTTTTAATATGCTATCTAGGCTGGTCATAACTTTCCTTCCAAGGATAAGCGTCTTTTAATTTCATGGCTGCAATCAGCATCCACAGTGATTTTGGAGCCCAAAAAAATAAAGTCTGACATGGTTTCCACTGTTTCCCCATCTATTTCCCAAGAAGTGATGGGACCAGATGCCATGATCTTCGTTTTCTGGATGTTGAGCTTCAAGCCAACCTTTTCACTCTCCTCTTTCACTTTCATCAAGAGGCCTTTGAGTTCCTCTTCACTTTCTGCCATAAGGGTGGTGTCATCTGCATATCTGAGGTTCTTGATATTTCTCCCGGCAATCTTGATTCCAGCTTGTGCTTCTTCCAGCCCAGCGTTCCTCATTATGTGCTCTGCATATAAGTTAAATAAGCAGGGTGACAATATACAACCTTGACGTACTCCTTTTCCTATTTGGAACCAGTCTGTTGTTCCATGTCCAGTTCTAACTGTTGCTTCCTGACCTGCATACAGGTTCCTCAGGAGGCAGGTCAGGTGGTCTGCTATTCCCATCTCTTTCAGAATTTTCCACAGTTTATTGTGATCCACACAGTCAAAGGCTTTGGCATAGTCAATGAAGGAGAAATAGATGTTTTTCTGGAACTCTCTTGCTTTCTCCATAATCCAGCGGATGTTGGCAATTTGATCTCTGGTGCCTCTGTCTTTTCTAAAACCTGCTTGAACATCTGAAAGTTCACGATTCACATATTGCTGAAGCCTGGCTTGGAGAATTTTGAGCATGACTTTACTATCGTGTGAGATGAGTGCAGTTGTGCGGTAGTTTGAGCATTCTTTGGCATTCCCTTTCTTTGGGATTGGAATGAAAACTGACCTTTTCCAGTCCTGTGGCCATTGCTGAGTGTTCCAAATTTGCTGGCATATTGAGTGCAGCACTTTCACAGCATCATCTTTCAGGATTTGAAATAGCTCAATTGGAATTCCATCACCTCCACTAGCTTTGTTCGTCGTGATACTCTCTAAGGCCCACTTGACTTCACATTCCAAGATGTCTGGTTCCAGGTGAGTGATCACGTTATCGTGAATATCTTCATCGTGAAGATCTTTTTTGTATAGTTCTTCTGTGTATTCTTGCCACCTCTTCTTAATATCTTCTGCTTCTGTTAGGTCCATACCATTTCTGCCCTTTATTGAGCCCATCTTTGCATGAAATGTTCCCTTGATATCTCTAATTTTCTTGAAGAGATCTCTTGTTTTTCCTATTCTGTTCTTTTCCTCTATTTCTTTGCATTGATCACTGAGGAAGGCTTTCTTATCTCTCCTTGCTATTCTTTGGAACTCTGCATTCAGATGCTTATATCTTTCCTTTCCTCCTTTACTTTTCACTTCTCTTCTTTTCACAGCTATTTGTAAGGCCTCCTCAGACAGCCATTTTGCTTTTTTGCATTTCTATTCCATGGGGATGGTCTTGGTCCCTGTCTCCTGTACAATGTCACGAACCTCCGTTCAGAGTTCATCAGGCACTCTATCTATCAGATCTAGACCCTTAAATCTATTTCTTACTTCCACTGTATACTCATAAGGGATTTGATTTAGGTCATATCTGAATGGTCTAGTGGTTTTCCCTACTTTCTTCAATTTAAGTCTGAATTTGGTAATAAGGAGTTCATGATCTGAGCCACAGTCAGCTCCTGGTCTTGTTTTTGCTAACTGTATAGAGCTTCTCCATCTTTGGCTGCAAAGAATATAATCAATCTGATTTCGGTGTTGACCATCTGGTGATGTCCACATGTAGTCTTCTCTTGTGTTGTTGGAAGAGGGTATTTGCTATGATCAGTGCGTTCCCTTGGCAAAACTCTATTAGCCTTTGTCCTGCTTCATTTTGTGCTCCAAGGCCAAATTTGCCTGTTACTCCAGGTGTTTCTTGACTTCCTACTTTTGCATTCCAGTCCCCTAGAATGAAAAGGACATCTTTTTTGGGTATTAGTTCTAAAGGGTCTTGTAGGTCTTCATAGAACTGTTCAGCTTCGGCTTCTTCAGCATTACTGGTTGGGGCATAGACTTGGATTACTGTAATATTGAATGGTTTGCCTTGGAAACGAACAGAAATCATTCTGTCATTTTTAAGATTGCATCCAAGTACTGCATTTCGGACTCTTTTGTTGACCATCATGGCTACTCCATTTCTTCTAAGGGATTCCTGTCCACAGTAGTAGATATAATGGTCATCTGAGTTAAATTCCCCCATTCCAGTCCATTTTAGTTCACTGATTCCTAGAATCTATGTTCACTCTTGCCATCTCCTGTTTGACCACTTCCAATTTGCCTTGATTCATGGACCTAACATTCCAGGTTCCTATGCAATATTGCTCTTTACAGCATCGGACCTTACAGGTAAGGTACATCAGCTGCACTTTGCTGGAGCAGCTGTGAAGAGATACTCCACGACCAAGGTAAGTGAAACCCAAATCTGAGGGTAGGTGTTGGGAGGAGGCATTAGAGGGCAGACACATTGAAATCATAATCACAAAAAACTAGTTGGTCTGATCATATGACCACAGTCCTGTCTAACTCAATGAAACTAAGCCATGCCGTGTGGGGCCACCCAAGACGGTCGGGTCATGGTGGAGAGGTCTGACAGAATGTGGTCCACTGGAGAAGGGAATGGCAAACCACTTCAGTATACTTGCCTTGAGAACCCCATGAACAGTATCAAAAGGCAAAATGATAGGATAGTGAATGAGGAATTCCCTAGGTCGGTAGGTGCCCAGTATGCTTCTGGAGATCAGTGGAGAAATAACTCCAGAAAGAATATGAGGTACTAGAAGAGACAAATTAATAGAGTCAGAGAGTACATTGGTAGATGTCAGGGATGAGGGAATAGGATGGGGAGGAGGGATGGGGAGTTGGTGTTTAATGGGGACAGTTTCAGTTTAGGAAGGTAAAAAATTCGGGAGATGGATGATGGTGAGTGTTGCACAACAATGTTAATGTACTTAGTGCCACTAAACTGCACAGTTGCTGCTGCTAAGTCGCTTCTGTCGTGTCCGACTCTGTGCGACCCCATAGACGGCAGCCCACCATGCTCTCCCATCCCTGGGATTCTCCAGGCTAGAACACTGGAGTGAGTTGCCATTTCCTTCTCCAATGTGTGAAAGTGAAAAGTGAAAGTGAAGTTGCTCAGTCGTGTCCGACTCTTCACGACCCCATGGACTACAGTCTACCAGGCTCCTCAGCCCATGGGATTTTCCAGGCAAGAGTACTGGAGTGGGGTGCCATTGCCTTCTCCGAGAACTGCACAGTTAAATATGGTTAAAATAGTATGTTTTATATTATGTGACTTTTAACACAATAAAAAAAAACTTTTAAGAAGAAGACCAGGGTCTCCTAGTTTTCCACCTGGATTATCTTCCCGCTTCCCCTTCTGTTTTCCTCTTGCAGGGCTCCAGTGCTTCGGTAGATGTCAGATTCACGCCAGACTCTCGCTCTGTGTCCGTGGACCCGAGACCGACGCCTGTATCACCTTCTGACGTCCGCTCCTTCTCTTGCTGTAGTCTTGCTTTCTCCGTATCACTGCTGTTGTCCCTTTTTCCTTTTCAATGAAAAGTTTCCATTATCTATTACACTCATAGCCGGTGGCCAATCAATATTTTTGATTACCTAAGACTCTGCTGATATTATTTCCCAGCTCCTCTGGTCACTGTTCCTTTCGTAGCATCAGTGTCCTGATACCTCCTTTTTTTAAATACAGGTTTGACAATTCCACTTCCTCATGAGAAGGTACCCTCCTTACCCAGGACATAGTTCTGCTTCCAAACTTCTTGAAGTCTGGAATCAGTGTGTTCACTTCAATTAAGTTCAACAGACGTATAAATTATATAAATTGAATGCTACTATGCACCACCCTCTGTGCTGGGTGCTGGAAGCTTCCAGAGAGGCAGCAGATTACTTACTTTCTTGAAGCAAAGGAAGTCTCAGAGTGATTCCCTTCTATTCTGAAGGGAGCAATTTCAATCCCCCCGTTTTATTTTTTTTTGGCAAGGCTGAAACCTGCTGTGTACTTTCTGGGGTTTATGGAGAGAAAGGAGGATGATTTAGGGACCTTGTATGATTTAAGTGTCCCAGGAACATACAGTATCTTCCTTCCTACCATTTAAAATTAGCTCCTCCTACTGACTGTATCGGAGAAGGCAATGGCAAGCCACTCCAGTACTCTTGCCTAGAAAATCCCATGGACGGAGAAGCCTGATAGGCTGCAGTCCATGGGGCCACTAAGAGTCGGACATGACTGAGTGACTTCACTTTCACTTTCACTGACAGGTATCTGAAACCCTCTTTTAACTTTTTTTTTTTGTCCACATCGTGCGGCATGGAGGATCTTTGTTCCTGAACTAGGGATCCAACCTGCACCCCAAGCAGTGGAAGTGTGGAGTCTTAACCACTGGACCACTAGGGAAGTTCTCTAAATCTGGGGTTCTTAGGTGAGTCTATATTTAGTCTTCAAAAACCTTTTCATCAGATAAGATATGAGCCAGTTCTGTCAAAGAACAATACCTCCACTGTGATGATAGACATTTTATTGGGTCCCTCTTCTTAATGATCTCTCTCACTGTCACGGAAAGCTCTTTACCCATTGTGTCTGTATCTGTTGGCCTGACCCTCACTTTGATATTGAAAAAGTGAAAATGAAAATGCTAGTTTCTCAGTCATGTCTGACTCTTTGTGACCCCATGGACTGTAGCACACCAGGCTCCTCTGTCCTTGAAATTCTCTAGGGCAAGAATACTGTAGTGGGTAGCCAATCCTTTCTCCAGGGGACTTTCCTGACCCAGAGATCAAACCCATGTCTCCTGCATTGCAGGTGGATTCTTTACCATCTGAACCATCAGGGAAGTCCCTACTTTGTTATTGGGCAGATTTAAATTGACCTTGGCCTTTGAAACTCTCTATGACTTACAATAAAATTCATAAGCAACACTTTCATGATGTGTAGTCTTTAAGTTCTCAAATATCCCCGAGCCAACAGCTGAATTAATTAGGCTCCTGAGTATCCCGCATTCCTGCTGGTATACCTGGGGTTTCCAGGAGGTGGTGATAATGGTATTCTGGGTGGCACAATTCTTTACTGAATGGGACTTCTTTTTGTTTTTAATCACAGGATTTAGCCTCTTTTGTCTCTTACCATAAAATGTCACTGGTGTTCTCTGTTGAGATTACTCCATGTGCTCACGCACATTCCCAGATACCTCTTAGATCTACTCTGCAATGTTGGGACATCTCATTAATCACTTTTCCTTATTTCCTGATAATTATAGTTGACAGTTGAGGCACAGGGCCTTTTCACCTGTTGCTTATGGTGGCCCCTACAAACTCAACAAGATTTCATCCCATTCCCATGTCCAATGACTGTCATTATCTCAGCAATTTTAATTTAAAAATTACCATTATTTGTACTTCTATTTTAGTCATATACTCCTTCTTGCTATTTTTTCTAGTGTTCTCACTGTTTTTGAAAATACTTACAGAATGAAGTTATCTGTAGGAGATCTTAAAAATTTAGCAAACACTGCAAACACACGAGTTGATTAAGACCAATGCGATAGCTGAAACTATTAACCAATGACTTGTGCTGGTAATCTGCACAGTTGCTGGGTGTTGCTCTGGGTATATAAGCATCAGTTTGCAAACTGAAGTTCATAAGTGTGGGATGCCTATAGAGTTATCCAAAGTGGATAGTAGTAGTATATTCTTACTGACACTAGTTTCAAACAAAGCATCTATCAGGTCTCCAGTGGAGTGATATGTCCAAGAATTCTTTTACCAAGTACACAAGCCCCGAAGTCCTAATTTATTAGTTATTGGAGGTGAATGAAATGTGACTCCTGGGGTTTACTTTTAATCTGCTAACGTTTAGCCTAGAAGCACTGACCATATCAGAAGGTACTATTATTTCACTCAAGCTTTAATTTAAGGGGGCAATAATGGGGAGTAGCAACTCACACTATCAGTTAAAGGAGTAAATCGAACAACAGATTTTTTTCAACAGGTTTGATTTACGCTAGGAAACATACACGGACTCTTTTTGGCTAAGAACAGAGGTAGGTATGAGAAAGCATATTTTGTTAGGATCTATCTAGTAAACTGGAAACGAGTTAGTAAGTAAAAATTAGTTATGCATATATTTTTTGTGTTTTTATTTACTTAGACTCGTGAAAGTTTTAAACTCATAATTGCCAAGAATTTTCAATGAAGACTAAAAGAGAGTAATTAAAAAGCAAGCAAGTTGCCCATAGAGTTTCTAGATATTACAGACATTACAGTCATGGTAAATACTAGATTTTCAGCATAGGGACAATCTTAGTTAAATCACCCATAACTTAAACCTCAACATACTGGTACATAGATCACCATTGGCTGGACAGCCATCTGGCTTGCCCTGTAATATTTGAGCTGCATATGCAGAAACCAATATTCTCTTGTAGAAGGGATGGCTCACTGGCCCCTGGTATCCATTCTCTCCTCCTTCCTTTTATTTCAAAGTGCTCATTTTTGGCAAGGCACATGGTTGCCCAACATGAAATTCACTCTTTTAATTCTCTTTTACAGTTTGGTGTGGCCATGTGACTAGTGAAAGTGAAAGTTGCTTAGTCGTGTCTGACTCTTTATGACCTCATGGACTATAGAGCCCATGGAATTCTCCAGGCTGGAATACTGGAGTGAGTAGCCTTTTGCTTCTCCAGGGGAATCTTCCCAACCGAAGGATCGAACCCAGGTCTCCCTTATTGCAGGCGAATTCTTTACCAGCTGAGCCACCAGGTAAGCCCATGTGACCAAGTTATTGCCAATGGAATCCAAGGAAAAGTGATGTGTATAATTTCCATGTGACTTACTTAAAAGGAAATTGCTTGGTCTCCATTTCTCTCTCCCCTTTTCTATGGACTGGAACACAGATGTGATGGGGAGTCAGCTTTGGCCAGTCAGAAAAGGACCAGCCTTGAGAGGATGGCAGAGCCACAAAACGTAAAGACCCAAGTCCTTGGAGAACACTGTGGAGCAGAGTTTCCTGCTCACTCTGGGTTCCCTCCTGCCTCCTGACTGTCATGTACAAGAGGATCTGGCTTGCTTGAACTGCTATATTTGGGGGTCTCTTCTTTGGGAGCAGCTTAGCTTGAATCCTAACCAATAAAGGATATTCATTTATGTTCAGTGGCATGAGAAATTCATTTTATTCTCATGTGGAAGCATTCCTAGCAGTTTTTGAACAAAGCTGGGATGAGAGGGTAAATATTAAAGACAAAGGAATTGTGTATTGCATCATGAGATTTTAAAAGTTTGGTTTTCTCACTGAGAGAACATTGCACACTTACATTTTTTTCTGGGGACATAATTTCATTCACATTAAGAGATATTTATTGAGTGCCTACTGTGTGTAAAACACTGTAGGAATTCTTAGGGATACAGAGATAAAACACACACAGTTCCTGTCCTCAAGGAGCTCACAATCTACTGGGGGCAGACAGCAGAAATACACAAACAAATGCACAACAAGATAGGAAGCACTTATAATAACAAAGGTCCCAGTGAGGTTCCAGGGAGCACAGACCCCAGAGAGAGGACTTCTATGGTGATAGTCTGTTCAGGAAGACTGCAGAAGATACTGCGTTTGCACTCCATGATGAAGGATTGGGGGAAGAAAGATGGGAAGTTACAGGGTCAGGTTTCTGAAGCAGTGGGGGCAAAATGTTAGGAAGGCTCAGAAAACACAGGAAATATCCATATTTTTCTGGAATATGATGGGGGTGAGAAGAAGTGCTGAGACTTAGCTTTGGAAAGGTGGCTTGAGGCCACATGGTGAAGAAGCTTTGAATGTTATATTTAGGAATTTTAATTTATCTTATTCTGATGGGAAAATAGTAGGGGATTTTGAGTGCTGTTATTAAAAATCAACAGGACATTCTAGGAGAGTGATTCTTAAATGTAAGCATGCACCAAAATCTCCTGGAAGGCTTGTTAAGACAGAGATGAATGCCCCTTGCCTTGAAATTTCTGACTTGGTAGGCTTTCAGTGGGGCCCTAGACTTTGCTTTTCTAACAAGTTCCCAAGTGAAACTAACACTGCTGGTCTGGAGATGTTGCTTTGAGAACTACTGCTCTAGGAAGACGAGCAGGGGCAGAGTTGCAGATGGGGAGTCCAGAGGTAGGTGGATCAGATAAGAGGGTTGGTCCAGGGGAGAGGACCAAGTTATTAAAGAAGGAGGGTGCATATACAAGCATTTCTACAGAGGTAAATGAATAATAAGACTTTTATACTATCTGGATGTGAGAGACAAACCACAAAGAGAGAGAATCTCATTTATCTAATGTGAATGATAAAATGCATGGTAATCCTGTTGTCTGGGACTTCCCTAGTAATCTAGTGGTTAAGAATCTGCCTGCCAATGCAGGAGACATGGGTTCAATCCCTGGGCCGGGAAGATCCCTTGGAGTGACTAAGCCCATACACCACAACTCCTGAGCCTGGGCTCTAGAACCTGGGAGCTGCAACTACTGAGCCCATGGGCCACACCCACTGAGGTCCACACACCCTAAAGCCTGTGCTCTGCAACAACAGAGGCCATGGTAATGAGAAACCCACATACCACAACTAGAGGGTAGCTTCCTTCGCCACAACTAGAGAAAGCCCACGTACAGCAATGAAGACTCAGCACAACTCCCTCCACCACAGAAAAAGAAAACAAAAACAAAAAACAAATGAAGCATCAGCTTTCCGATGCAGGGGATGCAGGTTCGGTCTCTGGTCAGGGAACTAAGACCCCACATGCCTGGGAGCAAGTTAAGTCCGTGAACTGCAGCTGGAGAAAGCCCATGTGCTATAATGAAGATCCAGTGCAACCCCCAAAATAAATAAAACGAAACCCTGTTCTGAGGATTTTGAGAACCGAGAAGGTAGAAAGGAGAAGGTGTCAGTGCAGGAAAACGATCATGGGTTCAGTTAGAAGGGCTGTGTTTGAGGTACTGACAGTGCTCACAAGGATATGTCCACCAGACTTAATCCATGGGTCTGCGGTGTGAGAAGGAGACAGAGCAGAATCAGAGACACACGTTTTAGAGCCTCAGGCATGGACATATTTGTGGAACTGATGGAGATTGGGATGGAGTATGAATACACAGGAAGTGAGAGCGGAGGATAATCTCACAGAATGAAGGAAAGGAGGCAAAGAATGAGAAGGTAGCTAGAGAAATGGGAAAGTAAAGGACCCTAGAAGGCATGGGCTTAAACAAGAAAGGGATGGCTAGCTGTTTGAACTGATGAGAACAGGAAGTTAGATAAGCACAGAGGGAAGGCCACTAGATTTGCCCATTGGCAAGTCACCAGTAACCTTTGGGAGATCAGTTTTGGGGGAATTGGGACAGGCATACCCAGATGGCAAAAGAGAGAACAGGCAGTGGAAGGTGAGAACTGGAGGCAGAACAAATGGGTGGATAACTGGAGACTCAGGTGGGAGAACGAGGAGAGAAATGGAGAAGGAGCATGAGGAGGTACTGCAGCCAGAGGACTTCCGTCCCAGCGTCCAAAAGACTCGAGCAAACTGATGGCTGAGATCAAAGAAGAGTGGGGCGAGGAAGCGATGATGGGAAGGAGATTGAAAGGGAGAGGGAGAGAATGAGAAAGAGGAAAGGGGCAAGATTATAGAAAAGTTGAGAGGGGATGGAGTTAAGGAGTAAAACATGGAGCTGGAGGTGGCCGAGAAACCAGTGTCTTCTCAACAAAGAAGAGACACAGTCTGGGGGAAGTGAAGAAGTGGGAGAGGTTGTGGATGAGAGGCGAGGAGCCCAGGTCTACAACAGTCACTCACCGAGGAATGTTCGAGAATTTACACACTTTCAGTCCCTTCTGTCAGCACTCTGGACTTCGCTGTGAGCTCCTCAAAGGGACTGGAGCCATTGGTCCCGGTCAGCCACACACTGTGTGGCCTTGGGTCCTGCCTGCAGCCTCCTGGCCCCAGGCAGCAGTCTGGCATGGAAGCCACAGGGATTCCAGGAGACGCAATTTCATGCTCACTTCCTGGTGGGTGGGTTCTGCTATAAACATAGTTTTCAGTGTTTAGTTTTTTTTCCCCCATGCACAACTGGTAATTTAATGAATAACTTTCTCCAGCAAAGTTCTTCAGGTAATGTATTCCCTCATCTGATCAATACATCCCTTAAAGTGTGCAGTAGCTTAATGTTGCTTTAAAAGTTCTCCAGTTTGACATGTACTCCCACTTTAGTCCTGCTAGAATGGGAGAGCATATTCGAAGTTTTGCTGTGATGCTTCTGAGAACTAGAGGAGGCCCAATGTGTCAACAAAGTGACCAATTTTGATGATTGTTTCATAATATTATTTGCTTATGTTTCACATTCATAGTCAAAGGCCTAGGAAAGTATTAGTACATTCATTCTAGGTTCTTTTTAGAGAATGAAGATGCTTATTTAATCATGAACTAAGAGCACTAAGAGCCAGCTATACTGTTTGTGCCAGAAAGATGCAGGCCAGGTAGTCCTAAGGAATGACTTTGGGTCAGATCTGGCAGTAGATGACAGCGCACCACTTTAAAAAAATCCTTTATGTTATCATGCAATACCCAATGGAATTCTTAAGCATTTGGATCCATAACTTTGTAATTAATGCCACACACCAGGGCAAGTCATCATGTATTTGATATATAAGTAAAAGAATTCTGCAAATGAAGATTTATTTTGGCATTCTTTAATTGCTGGGTTAACTGAAATGGCTAAAGAAATAAAAAGTATTCACTGTTTCACCTTATTATTACTGCTATGAAATTTCTACTTTTGTTTGATAGTGTTTATTTGAAATTATGTACCACAAATAAGACCAGAGGTAGAAAAACAGCACATTAAATAACAAAACAGAAAAAAAAAAAAAGACAAAACAAGACCACATGTACTTACAAACTCTCCTGAACCAACTATGTTCAAGAATTAATAAGCTGCATCCCTTACCCCCGTGCACTCACGAGGCTGCTAAAAGTCAAGCCCTCTGTTTTTACAATCTAAGTATGTTCTCGGCACCGAATAAGCTTTTTAAAAGCCAGCTTAAAGTCTTCATTGAAACTTGTGTAGAGCAGAGGGTTGATCAGAGAATTCACATAACCAAGCCAGGTCAAAAAATCAGCCACTTCGGAGGACACAGCATAGGTGCTCAGACCTATGATCAGCTCTTTGATGAAGAATGGCAGCCAGGACAAGATGAATGCACCCAAAATCAGACCCAGGATTCGTGCTGCCTTGCGCTCCCTGGTGCTGGAGATTTGTTGGCGTTCTCCTGGGTGATCCAGGTCATTGTCAAAGGGAGGAATCCTAATGGAGGTGTGGATCTTCTCAAACTCTGTGGTAGGGTCTGAGGTGGAGAAGTCAGACACACAGAATGTCTGCGTCAATTTACAACTGGCGAACGAATTTTGGCTATCTGTGCTTCTGTTGCTTAAATGCCGGCTTGAACCTCTTTTCTGGTAAAGGCTCTTGGCTGCATGGTAAATCCGGTAATAGAGAATCAGTATCAGAGTCAAGGGAATGTAGAATGCCCCAAGTGTGGAGTAGATGGTGTAGATGACATGGTCGTGCTGGATGGTGCACTGACTAGGGGGTGGGCTGAGTTGGCGGTGGCTCCTCCAGAACAGAGGGGGCATGGAGATGAAGATGGAGATGGTCCAGACCGTGAGGATCATCAGCCCAGCCCTCTTGGCGGTCCTCTTCCTGGCGTACTCGATAGCATTGGTGATGGCCCAGTACCTGTCCAGGGCGATCACACAGAGATGAAGGATGGAGCAGGTGCAGCAGGTCATATCCACACTCAGCCACACCTCGCAGATGAAGTAGCCCAGCTTCCAGCTATCCATGACAATGTACATGATGCTCAAGGGCATGACAAGCACGGCCACCAAGAGATCTGTCACGGCTAGAGAACAGATCAGGTAGTTGGCAGGCTGGTGGAGCTTCTTGGTGGTGCAGATGGCCATGATCACAGCGGAGTTTAGCAGCATGGTCAGGGTGGTGATGATCACCAGAGTCATGGAGATGAGCATTTTCTCTGTGATGGTCTTGGGTCTCACAGCCACACTGGCTTCCGGGGTACAGTTAGTGATATTCATTTTCCCCTGTTCTAATCTATGCTATGGAGAAGCTGGTGGTTATTTGTTTCAGCTGAAAACTATGCAGACTTGAATGTCTTTCATTGGTAAGGACTCTGTAATTTCCTCAGCTGCGTTGTCTCTTGGGTTCCATTTTGTGTGGGTAAATGGAAAAACCACAGCATTGTATGCTATAGTCTGAGTGAAAAAGCCATGTTCTTTCACCTGGAAGACAAATGACAGTATTTCAGTATTCATAAAATCTTTACATGTTTTTGATATATATTTTTTCTTTGAATGTAAACTCCATCTTTTTAAAAAATGGAAGTATAGTTGATCTATAATATTATATGTTACAAACGTATGATATGGTGATTCACAATATTTGAAGGTTATACTCTATGTACAGTTATTAAAAAGTATTGGCTGTAGTCCCTGTGCTGTACCATATATCCATGCAGCATTTAAAAGTTTTTATTTATTTATTTATTTTTGTCTGTGCTGGGTCTTCATTGCTGCACAGACTTGTCCCCTAGTTTCAGTGACCAGGGGCTACTTTCTAGTTGCAGTGCATGGGCTTTGCATTGCTGTGGCTTCTTGTGTTGCAGAGCACGGGCTCTAGGTGTGAGGGCATCTGTAGTTGTGGCTCCTGGGCTCTAGAGCACAGGCTCAGTAGTTGTGGTGCATGGGCTTAGTTGCTCTGTGGCATGTGGGATCTTCCTGGACCGGGGATTGAACCAGTGTCTCCTGCACTAGTAGGTGGATTCTTTACTGCTGAGCCACCTGGGAAGCCCCCTGTAGCTTTTTTTAATAATGGATTTAGAAAAAAATGGACCATTTTTAAACTACTGAATCTGTTACGACATTGCTTCTGTTGTATGTTTTGTTTTTTTGGCCACAAATCATGTGGGATCTTACCTCCTTGGCCAGGGATCGAACCCTCACCCCCTACATTGGAAGGCGAAGTCTTAACCCCTGGACTGCCAGGGAAGTCCTATCCTTGTAGCTTATCTTATATACAGTAGTTTGTTCTGTATCTCTTAATCCTCTACCCCTATATGGCCCCTCCTTTCTTCCTTCTCCCCACTGGAACCACTAGTTTGTTCTCTGTATCTGTGAGTCTGTTTCTTTTTTTGTTATGTTCACCATAAACTTCATCCCTACATTATTATTCAAACGCTACTTTTTTAAGTTCCCAAACTCTTTCTGAGGGCGACATTACCAAATTTTAAGTCTATCTTGCCACCCAGATGACTTTCTCATTTATCTTTATAAGTCTTTTCACACTTGGAACCATATATTCACATAATACCATGCTTTAAAAATTCTGGGACCATTACCTTTAAAGAAAAAATATGCTGTTTATGATAAGCATCTTTCAAACCAGATTTTAAGGTTTCACAGCAAATACTCAACTCCAGAGATATTTTAGTATCACAATAGGATTGTGCAATTTTGTCTAATTATTTCTGACATCTTACATATCCCACTGTGCTTTTCTTTGGAGAAAAGAGAGAAAAAAACATATAACATTCCTTTGATGTTTATGGCTAATTATTCTCAGAGTAATACAGTAAATCAGCTGTGAAACAGCATTATCACCAAGCCCAGAGATGTCTATATCTAAAAAGATGCGTTTACTTTTGGTTAACATTTGTGTTCTCTATCTGTCTCTTTGTCTATCTGTCATCTGTCTACTGGATAGCTGTCAATAAGACAGTGACATTTATTGAATACATAGCTGTAAATATAAATTTATACTCATGACAACAAGTCATTCAAAATCTGCATAGGAATATTCACAACTGATGAACTACCGGTTAGAACAAAAATCAAATCCTCTGATTTGACTCTATGACGTTAGGTCCAAGAAAAACTGGTGTTTCAGCAGTTTCAAGAAGGGTTGAAGGTTGATGTGGATTAGACCCAACAGACATAATGATTTTAGCAGAGGATAAGGGCAAGTGCCGGTAAAGAGTGACGGTGAAGGTCTTTGGATGAAGTGGAAGTTGAAAGGCAGAGAACAGGAATCTAAATCTCCAGCTTGGATAAGATTTAGATCTAAATTTACCTTCTCCTGCTTATAGCACAAAAACCAAGAAGAGAGGAAATGAGCATCATTTATAGATACGGAAAATAAAAGGAAATGATGATAGTGAAATTATCAAATGGGGCCATTATTCTTAAGATAGTCTGTATCTTCCTTCTTTTTCTCTGTTTCCGTACATTTTACAGTGTTACTGTGGATGTACCTATTTTTTCTTTTGGCTGAGCCACATGGAATGTGGGATTTTAGTTTCCCTGACCAGGGATCAAACCCACGTCCCCCGCAGAGGGAGTGTGGAGTCTTAACCACGGGACCATCAGGGAAGTCCATGGATGTGCTCACTTTTGAATGTCTTGTGTTTCTCTAGTTCTTCCAGGGCACTTGTGCCATCGGCAACTCCCTCTTTTTTGTAAATCAAATGTTTTCTTACTCATGGATACCTTTTCCTCCTTTTATAATCTTTAAATATGAATTTACATTTGAGACCAGGCTATAATATTGAAAGAATATGGGCTCTGGAATTAGACAGACCTGGGTTCAGATCCCAGCTGAGCCATCTACTAGCTGCTTGGGGCAACCTCTCTGGACATTTCTCCCAGTGTCCCATGTGTTAATCTCTACATTTTGACCCCTTTCTCTTAAATAAAATGAAATAAAATTGTTTTTTTCTTCAAATATTTATCTTTAGATATGTGTTTCTTGGGTTCTTGAGGTCTGTGAAATAGACCAAGAAAAAGGCTTTTCTATTCTAATTAAAAGATCGGGAGCATGAACAAGAAACAGAAAACTTTAGAAATTTCAATCTGATTACAGAGGCAATTAGGAAATGTATTAATTTTCCAAGTGTGCAATAAAAAAGTCAAAACTAATTCAGCTTCATCAAACTTTTAAAAGCTGCTCTATTTATCTGAGTTTCCATAAGACCCAACTGCCATTTCTCTGGCAACACCATTTGTTCCTTATTTTGTAACTATTTATTTTTCAACCCCATCTCCCCCCAGCAAACTATACATTTCTGGAGGGTAAGATGTATACCTGATTCATATTTTTAACTTTAAATTAAATTTAATTTCTAGTTAAGTGAGTGAAAACATTATAGTTTTCAGGGACTGCATTGTTAGCTCTTTTTTAAAAAAATCTATTTTTTAACTGAAGGATAATTGCTTTACAGAATTTTGTTGTTTTCTGTCAAACCTCAACATGAACCAGCCATACGTATACATATATCCCCTCCCTTTTGAACCTCCCTCCCATCTCCCTCCCCATCCCACCCTCTAGATTGATACAGAGCCCTGTTTGAGTTTCAAGAGCCACACAGCAAATTCCCATTTTGGATATCTATTTTGCATATGGTAATGTAAGTTTCTACGTTACTCTTTCCATACATTTCACCCTCTCCTCCCCTCTCCCCACGTCCATAAGTCTATTCTCCATGTCTGTTTCTCCATTGCTGCCCTGTAAATGAATTCTTCAGTACAGTTTCTCTAGATTCTGTGTATGGGTGTTAGAATACGATACTTATCTTTCTCTTTTTGACTTACTTCACTCTGTATAATAGTCTCTGTGGTACACATACACAATGAAATATTAGTTAGTTAGTTAGTTAGTTCAGTCGCTCAGTCGTGACCGACTCTTTGTGACCCCATGAATCACAGCACGCCAGGCCTCCCTGTCCATCACCAACTCCCGGAGTTGACGCAAACTCATGTCCATCGAGTCGGTGATGCCATCCAGCCATCTCATTCTCTGTCGTCCCCTTCTCCTCCCACCCCCAATCCCTCCCAGCATCAGACTCTTTTCCAGTGAGTCAACTCGTCGCATGAGGTGGCCAAAGTATTGGAGTTTCAGCTTTAGCATCAGTCCTTCCAATGAACACCCAGGGCTGATCTCCTTTAGAATGGACTGGTTACTCAGCCATAAAAAGGAACACATTTGAGTCCTAATGAGGTGGATGAACATGGTCAGCTCTTTAATGTGACTTCCAAGCTCATTTGTGCCCAAACCTTTCAGAGCAGAAGTCAAATTCTCCACCCCTGTGTCATCATTCACCCCAAACTGCGGCACACATCCAACTTGCCATCTTTCATGGATTTTCATTTAACAATGTATCTTGAAGTTTGTTCCATGACAACACGTGTAATATGCTCTTTCAAATGGCAGGGGAGGACCACCTGGGGCGTGATGATAGACTGGACAAGCGCAGAGAACTGGGCTTTGGAGCTCTTCGTTGCTTAAAAATCAGATAGGCCAGGAGACACCTGCAAATTAGAGGACAAGAAAAGCTCCCAAGGTGGAGGAGAACAGGAGAGAGAATTCTATGCCACGACCATGTAAAGAAAATGTAGTAAGTAAAGAGTGTGATCTAAATACTGGCTGGGCAATCTGGGTGACATCCATGACCTTGACAAGAGGCGTTTAGGTGCAGAGATGGAGATGAAAGGCAGAATGCAGCAGTTTCAAGAGGAAATGGGAGGAGAGGAAATTGAGACAGCCAGTAAAAGCAATTTTTTCCAGAGTTTTACTGAAAAGGGGAGCAGAAAACTAAGGTGGTGACTATGGAGGGAAATGTGGAGTCAGGGTTGTTCTCTCTTTAAGATGAGAGGTTGTTCTTTTTAAACTGGGCTGTTTATAGTTTCCTTTACTGCTACACTCAGTAACTTTTATACTGGGACAGGGAGTGTTTGTGGACCGAGTGGAATGTAAAAGAGGAAGTAGGAAAGCAGTCATGGAGGAGGCTGAGAGTCAGTGGGGCCTGGGGACACGGGTAAGTAGCAATTTAAGAGATTACGTTGGGGGTGGTGAAGAGGCTAGAGCCTTACTCAGGAAATGATCCAGCCTCAATGGTCTTGGCTTCCTTTACCTTCTTAAGAAAAATAACACCTGTTTTAGAATCACTACCAACTCCATCCTGGAGAAGGAAATAGCAACCCACTCCAGTATTCTTGCCTGGAAAATCCCATGGACAGAGCAGCCTGGTGGAATCGTCTATGGGGTTGCGAAGAGTTGGACACGACTGAGCAACTCAGCACTGAATCCACAGGAGGTAGCATGATCTCTAATTAGAACAGAGCTGGTGAAATAGCATCTGAAAATCTATTAAGTATCTTTAGCTTCACACCTAGTAGGGGAGGAGGGGCCATAGTAACATTTAACCCGAAACACTTTGTGCAGAACCAATGCAAATACTGATAGCAACACACCAAACTTGTATTAAGTCTTCTGGAATGGAAAATTGACTGCAATAATCATAACTAAAAACAGACATATCAGGAGTTGATGCAGGAACATCTTGAGGGTGGTTTTGTAACTTTGTTTCTGCTCTAATCATGGCATCGAAAATACCAGTGCACTCCCAATCCATATCTATTAATAAATGATTTTTCATTAGGATTACCAATAGAAAAGAATCAGTCTGTACCAACTGGCTCAGTGCTTGATGCTCCCATTACCATTTACCAAGATGCTTCAGAGACTCTGGTTTATATTATCCCAGTGATGGTCAGAGCACCAGGCACCAGATGAGGTTATGAGCATACTCAAATGTTTCTTATTTTTTTTTTTAAAGGTGAATTAAATTTTTTCTCAAATGTTTTTTAATTTCACCATCTTATCTAGGATCCTATTGGTTTTCACAACTATTAATAATTTGCCATAAATACAGTAAGTCTCCTACATACAAACCTTTAAGTTGTGAACTTTCTAAGATGAGAACATGTGTTTACACATCCAATCATGTAAGTTAGTTCACATATTTATAAGTTACTGTACTGTAAGATAAAAATGTTTATTGTTTATTAAAAATGTTTAATGTTTTATTTTTTGTGTTGGTTTTTTATGTAATATTTTTGTGACAAGTGTTATAAACCTATTACACTATATATAGTACCATGTAGCCAATTCTGTTAGTTGGGTACCTAGGTTAAGTCTGTTTGACTTATGGACAAATTGGACTTACAAACATACTCTCAGAACAGAACTCATTTTATGTAGGGGACTTACTGTATTCTTTCATCTCTTCATTGTTTTCATTTTGCCCAAGTTTTTCTGAGTTGTTTTAAAAATATGTGCCAATTTCTCCTTTTCATTATTTCAGGAGTGGCGTCTTGCCCTCATATTACTAATTTTATGTCCCTAGTTATTTGTTAAACCCACTTCCTCAGTCTTCAGAAAGACTGTTCTTTGCCTGTCAAGGGGAAAGAAAGGGTGAATAGCAGTGTGTTTCTCAGTTTGACTTTTGGTGGGAGCAGATGTAGAGGAGATACTAGAGTGTGGGGTTCTTCATTCTCGTATTCTTATTTGTTGACTCATTGATTGAAATTGTGATTGGGATATGAAATGTGGTCATTATGAGGTTACTATATTCATAGTAACAGGACAATATTATCATTGTAAAAATTCAAACAAAACACTACATATTTTCAGGAGATGTTTATATACTCTAGACACAAGTCTTCTGTCAGAGCGTTTTGTGAACATTTTCTTCCACTCTGTGGTTTGCCTTTGTATTTAAAAAAAGATTTTTTGTTTTGGCCACACTACTTGGCATGTGGGATCTCAAGTTCCCTGACCAGGGATCAAAGCTGTGTCCCCTGTAGTGGAACCACAGACTCCTAACCATTGGACCACCAGGGAATTCCTTGTCTTTGTCGAAGCCTTTCGATAAAGCAGAAAACTTTAATTTTGAGAAAGTGTAAGTGATCCATGTTTTCTTTATGATTAGAGCTTCTTGTGTCCTAAGATTTTTTTTTTAATCTCAAAGTCACCAGGATATTTTTCTGTATTTTCTTTTAGAAGCTTAATAGTTTTAGGTTTTATGTTCATCATAGGGGAGGTCACCCAGAGGTCATGACTGCCAGTTGACCCATAAGCTGGACCAGGGCAAAGGGAGGCTCCTCCATCCGTCTCCGGTCTTTAGAACGTATGTTCTGCTCACAGTTCCCATGGTGGGAGCCGTTTGCAAGGATGCAGCCTTGAGAAATTAAAGTATTATTGAGATCATCTGGACGGTATATGTGGCTGCATCCAGTTAAGGCCTCTACATAAACTTTAAAGATTTTGGCAGATGAATGCAAAGAACTATTCATCTGGTGGCTGCTTAAGACTAGCCTCAGATACAGGTTCCCTTGCTCAGTTAGCCTCCCACCTACCCATCTGGAGCGGTCTGCCTCTTTCTTTGGTCTCTCTTTGCTTTCTGCATTTGAGGGCCAATTTCAGATTTCACTCTGGAAATTTCTGAATTTGAAAACCAAAAAAATTAGGAGATTGGAGAAGTGGGTTTTGGGAAAGAGATGTCTGTGGGAGAAATCCTGAGTTGGCTATTGACCTTTATGTGGGGGAAGGGTGACCTATGTATTAAATGCTCATGGACTTCTATGTGTGTCTGTGGACACCATGGAACCCTGGCTGGCTTAGTGAGGCTGTTTGAGGAACTGCACGTGATGCACTGCAGCAAAGAAGGGAAGTGAAGGGCTGGCAGTGGGCTAGTCTCTAGTGTGGGCGGGTGGGAACTCGAGTTAGAAGTTGTAAGAAGAGCTGAGGTTGGAGAAGGATGTGTGGTTGTCCATGGCTCTTCCAGCCTGTGGGCTGCCAGACAAGGTGGGAGAGCAGGGTAAGAAGTTAGAGACCTTGGTGCACTAGTTTGCAAAGCTAGAAGGCCACAAGTTGTTGAGGATTAAGGTCTAAGTGGTGGAACAAAGCCTGATTGGGCTGCTAGGACATGGAATCCCTGGGAAAGAGATTCAAATGAAGAAGAGGATGTTATGGTTGACAATTAAATGGATGAAATGCTCTGTGCTGTTTGACCCTGAATGAAAAAAGAAAACAACAACAATACCACCAAAGTGTGGGTCAGCCCCCGATTCAGGAAACACAGTGAAAGAATGTACTCCTGCTGAGCTTACTGATAAAGCTGCCAAGTTCCAACAAAAGGCCAGGGAAAATATCCCCACCTGGTTGGTGTGGCTATGAGATCCAGGGGGTGACGGTGGTTCTCTGAACGGTCAGGAAACAGAGAAAATGAGCAACATGATCACACACCACCCCCCTCCCACCAGCAGTGCCTGCATAGCACCTGGAGGTTCAGGGTACTTACTCCCTTACAGATTGGATTAGTCTATCAGGGAGGCCTGGCCCACTGAAGGAGTTCTCCTTGGGCATGTGGATCTAGACAGTAGGTAAGTAAATTCTTAGGGAGTTTGGTAAAACAGGCCACCTACATCCCTGTCTTTGAGTCCCGAATGGGCCACATTCACCTTCATTCACAGGAATGAAAGCCAAGACACGCCAGTCCACCCCTAGCACCTGATATGAGATACTGATATCCATGTTAAACCTGGTCATAAAATAAGACATTCATGATGTTGGGGAACTCATTATTGATTGGAGGAAACTGACAAATCCCAGATACAGGTTTGGGCTGCAAGAAAACCCTGAGACAGGGCTTCCCTGGTGGCTTCGTGGTAAAGAGTCTGCCTGCCAATGTAGGAGACATGGGTTCCATCCTGATCTGAGAAGATTCCACCTGCTGTGAAACAACTAAGCCTGGATACTATAGCTATTGCGGCTGTGCTCGTGAGCCTGGGAGCAGCCCACGTGGCTCAACTTCTGAAGCCTGTGTGTCTGAGAACCTGTGGTTCGCAACAAGAGAAGCCCGCACACTGCAGCTAGAGAGCAGCTCCCACTTGTAGCAATTAGAGAAAAGCCTGACCCAGCAGAGCCAAAAACAAATGAACAAATAAATAAATAAAATTATTAAAAAAATAAAGTCCAGAGACAGAGAGGAAGGTCAGAAAGCCGAAAGGCTGTCTTAGCTGGCGGTGAAAGTTACCTAGTAAAAGTAACCTATAAACGTGGCTTTACCTCTTTGCTGCCAGGACCCCTTCTAAAACGATAGACCAGCAACTCAATGCTCCACTGGCTGGCCTATGGAAAGCCTTAAAACCTGAACGGCAGTTCAGACCTGCCCCACCTGCCCCAACCAGCCCTGATGCCCCGCCAGCTCCAGTACAGGCCTCAGGGATGCAGTCCTATTCAGAACGGTGCCTCACTCCCCGGGTATAGCATGCTGCTGCTGCTGCTGCTAAGTCCCTTCAGTCGTGTCCGACTCTGTGTGACCCCATAGACGGAAGCCCACCAGGCTCCCCCGTCCCTGGGATTCTCCAGGCAAGAACACTGGAGTGGGTTGCCGTTTCCTTCTCCAATGTGTAAAAGTGAAAAGTGAAAGTGAAGTCGCTCAGTCGTGTCCGACCCCTAGCGACCCCACGGACTGCAGCCTACCAGGCTCCTCCATCCATGGGATTTTCCAGGCAAGAGTACTGGAGTGGCTTGCCATTGCCTTCTCCAGGGTATAGCATGCAGGCAAGATCATATCGAGATCAGGGCCGCTGGAGGCTTTCTGTTCTGCTCACTATTCACCGGTCCCCCCAAAATGAACTAAAGGTGACACTGGAGCCAACTGTCTTTTAACATACATGGGCACCCTCAGAAGTTTTCTGGCACCACCTTGGCACCACCGATGGTTGCAGAGGGCAAACAGTTACAGTCAGGAAGTTCCCTTTGATGTTGCAAACTGGATCTTCTCCCCATTACATTACATTCATGACTGAAGCAGCTGAGCATGGAGCAGCACATTGATGATATAATGTTAACATATGAGGATTTGCCTCGCTGCCGGACACTCTGCAGACTTCTCTGGAACCTCCGAGAAGAGGATAGATCAATGAACCCACAGAAAATTCAAGACCCAGGAACTGCCATAAAATTTTGGGGAGCCATTTATTTGGGTAAGATGTATATTGTCCCAGAGGCTTTGACTGATAATGTGCAAACCTAGCCGATCCCTAAGAACATGAAAAAGTCTCCCTGGGGACTTGGGGGTTCTGGAGGACTTTTACTCCCCACCTGGCACAATGTGCCAACCCTTATACTGCCTGATAAAGAAAGGGCATGCATGGGACATGGCTTCTCAAAGTCCATGAGTCTCAAAGCCACCACTGAGAAGGCAAAAATGAAAGTGAAGCTGATTAAAGGTCTGGGTATGTCTCAAACAGACCTACCACTGGATTTAGACATGCATACAAGTCTTGAAGGTAGAGGCTCGGCACTGTGGCAAAGACAACAGAAGGAAAAATACCCCTAATATATTTGTCCCAGTTCTAAAAGGGGGCAGAAACCTGACATCGCTCCATAGACCAAGAGCTCCTAGCAATATACTTATTTCTCCAGGTAGAATCTCTTAGCACACATAGTAAGAACTTCTCTTCGTATCAAGGAGTAGGTTAGGATATTGTGTTCCTTCTCCCATAATCCTGCACCCCAGCCCAGCAGAACTGACTCCTGCAAAGAAGGGTGCTGAGTAGAAGAGCTGGTCCACCATCAACGAGGTGGTGACCAGAGAATACACTGTCAACATTCACCAGCACATCCATGGAATGGGTTCCAAGAACCGTACCCCTCAGGGCATTCAGAGAAATCCTGAATTTGCCAAGAGGGAACCCCAGATGTATACATTGACACCAGGATCAGCAAAGCTGTCTGGACCAAAGGAAAAAGGAATGTCCCATGCTGGATCCTTGTGCTTCCCAGGTGGTGCAGTGATAAAGAATCCGCCTGCTGATGCAGGAGATGCAACAGAGGTGGGTTCTATCCCTGGGTGGGGAAGATCCCCTGGAGGAGGGTATGGCAACCCACTCCAGTATTCTTGCCTGGGAAATCCCATGGACAGAGGAACCTGGCAGGCTACAGTCCATGGGGTCGCAAAGGGTCGGACAGGATTGAGCAACTGAACACACACAAACACACACAGTCTTCTGTCTATGTGTAGTTGTCCAGGAAACATAATGAAGATTAACCAAACAAGCTCTAAATGCTGGTGACCTGTGTATCTGTCACCCCTTTCAAGTCTCCAGACAGTTAATGTGAAGGAGAACTAACTATTGATTGTCAAATAAAGTTATAGAAATACCTTTACATCTTAATTTTTCTTTTCTAATTGCAGCATAATAGGCTTGTCTGTCTTAAAGCAGTTCCCAACTATAGGACTGTTTGGAGAGCATTTCCTAAATACCATGCCTGGGTGCCTTCTTCCCAGTCCTTGGAATTTCTGAATATTTGGACAGGGCCTAGGCAGGTGTTCTAAGGTGGTTTTGAAGTGCAACCTGGCTTGAGAGTGACTATTTTGGTAGTTGGGACATTGAGGGTTTAATGTTAATGCTTTTACATGCATGTTTTGTTAATTCTAAGATAAATATTTTTCCAGAAACTGGAAAAAAGAGAGGGGAATTATTTTTTCCCCATATGGATGTTTAGTTATTTCAGCACCTTTTGTGGGACAGACTTCCTTTGAAATGCTTTGGTGCCTTTGTCCAAAAACACAGTTGACTCTGTATGTGTCAGTCTAAGACTCTCTCCTCTGGTCCACTGATCTACATTTGTGCCAATATAACAGTATCTATACTACTGCAGATTTATAGAAGTCTTCAGATCAGGTGGTATGAGTCCAACTTTTTTCTTTTTTTCAAGATAGTTTTGACTATTCTAGGTTCTATGATTTTCCATATAAATTTTAGAATCAAATTGTAAATTTCTACAAAAACCCTGCTGGAATTTTAGTTGTGATTGTATAGAAATTATAGACTAATTTAAGGAAAATTTAAATTTATCAACATTGTATGTCCTCCAATCTGTGAAGAAAGTAGCATTCTCTATTTATTTTGATATTTAATTTCTCTCTCATTATTTGTGATTTTCAGTATAGAGGTTTGTATATATTTAACTTGATCTCTATGTATTTTAATATGCTTTTGCAAATAGTATTTGCAATTAATTTTCCATTTTTATTGCTTATATAGAGAAATACAATGAATTTTTGGATGTTAATTTTGAATCTGTTGTCTTGCTAAATACTCATACATTTTGCATCTATTTTATACATTTTACGATTTTTTTCTAAGAAAACAATCATGTCATTTGCAGAGACAGTATTCTTTTCCAATTTTCTTATTCAATTAAAAAAATCACTATATAATAAGCCTATCTGTATTAGCATTTTTTGCACCGATTTCCCAAGCTCAAGAGTGATGCACATGTAGTGAGTGTATTATAAGTTGCATACTGAACTAGGGCGCCCAAATCTTTTATAATAGGCAGTAAGCATCCAGTTCCTTACTCCGAAAGGAGGCATACTAGACTAAACATGCTTTCCTTTTCCAATCTCTATCATCCAAGGCTATTTTCTATACAACCATTCTTGGGATGATAGTCTGGAACAAAGGCAATCCCAAGACTTTCATCAAAGTGAGAAACCATACACCACCCAAAGCAAGTGACCTAGTGGGAGAAAATCAGTCAGTTAGAGATATGGCTAAGTATCAACCTGAGAGTCAAATGAGGGATAAATGTGTATGTGTGACAGAAAAAGTATGTGTTCAAAGTTAAAAATAGAAAATTGAGACCAGAAAATGTGAAAGTAAATTTTGAAAAATAATAGTGTCATGTAAACATCAAGAATTCTTGGCATTTTTATTGGGCATCAATAATACATTTATAAACATAATTTCTCTCAGACTAGAGGCTACTAGGAACTGCAACATAAATATATGCACATAGCCTTCTTCTGGCCACCATAAAGTTGTAGCATAAAACTCTAGGATGTTAGACCTAATAGATGCTCAGAAATAACTAAGTACTAATTATAGAGACAGGAAAGTGGATATGGAAGTGTTAGTCGCTCAATCATGTCCAACTCTTTGCAACCCCATGGACTGTAGCCTGCCAGGCTCCCCTGTCCATGGGATTTTTCAGATAAGAATACAGGAGTGGGTAGCCATTCCTTTCTTCAGGGGATCTTCCAGACCCAGGGATCAAGCCTGGGGTCTCCTGCTTTGCAGGCAGATTCTTTACCATCTGAGCCATGAGGGAAGCCCCACAGATAGGGTAGGGAAACTGAGACCCAAAGGCATGGAGCATCTTTTCAGGGCCATATAACCAACCATTGATAGCTCTGAGGTACATTCACAGGACCTAGGCAACATATTATTTCTTGCTTCTCAACCTAAAGAATTGGGTTGGCCAAAAAACTTGAGTTATTTTCATACTATCTTACAGAAAAACCAGAATGAACTTTTGGCCAACCCAATAGATTGAGCAAGAAAAAACCCCCAACATGGGTACCTACCAGCGTCCCTCTTATAAACATGCCCTTGGGGGCAGTTGAGTAGAGCCAAGTGGTCTGAGACAGCAATACTTCTCCAGGTAGAAGCTCAGTAGGAAACCTTAGCTCCGCGGGGCAGCTTAAATGCCCATTTCCTTGAGTCTGGTACAAAGGCAATTGTGCTGTAGAAGATTTAAAATAAAAATATGTGCACAGCACAGGAAGGAGCCCAGATAATCTCTGATGAATTGAGTACTTCAGTTGTGTCATTAAGCTGGGTCAAAAAAAGTCATGTCACTTCAAAAAAAATATGCTAATACAACCTCAAGCACCAGCTAGCTTAAATGACAGGCACTTCATAAAGTTCATTTTTATTCTCAGCTGAAAAGCAAATAACACTTCTACAGGTGCCCTTCATATTAAAAGGCTTTATTTGCCTACAATATAAACTGTCTATTAACTAAAACCTTATCTATACTTCACAAGACAGATTGTTTTTCCCTATCATCTTTCAAAGAGAGGACAAGGGAAAACAGTCTGATAAAAGAGATGATTCAAGAGACATTAACTGAAAGAGCTCCTAATGAGAATGACTGCAAGAGCTGGGACAATTTGAGCAGTAAAACAAATAGCATAGTATTTGTTTATACAAATATTTATACAAGTATTGGATTATAATCAAGAGAAAACATTCAGGAGTCCATACTGATATAAATAAATAACATATATAAGCATCAGTAGCATTTTTAAAAAATTGGAGTATTTTTATTACATATATTTATTATATATAATATATTTATTTTTATCTAATTAAAAATTGAAGTATAATTGCTTTACAATGTTGTATTAGTTTCTGCTGTATAACAAAGTGAATCAGCTTATATACACATATATCCCTTCCCTCTCATCCCCCTTTCCACACCTGTAGGTCATCACAGAGCACCGAGCTGAGCTCCCTGTGCTATACAGCAACTTCCCACCAGCTGTCTATTTCACGAATGGTGGTGTATATATGTCAGTGCTACTCTCCCAGTTTGTCCCATCCTCCCCTTCCCACCTTGTGTCCACAGGTCGTTCTCTACATTTGCATCAAAGTAATTTCCCCAAAATGAAAGGCTACTGTCCCCTTGGGACTGACTTATGAGTATATACACATATATATTGTTGAATAAGTGAATAAATAGTGGAGAAGAGACAAATCTTCCTTAAAGAAGAATTCCAAATAATATATGTACATATTCTCCCCCTCCAGGAGGTGGAGTTTAATTACCCACCCTTGAGGGTAGACTATACTTAATGACTCATTTGCAAAAATAGAGTAGAGAAAGGGAAAAATATTACTTTGCAGAGAATAATCCTGGCAAGCACCACCTTAACCAAGTGATGAAGGTTTATTCCCAGTGATATTATGTAAATATGACATGCTCTGATATGATGTCATGAGAAGGGCACTTCCTCATTGTATTCTTTCCCCCAAACTCATAACCCCAGTTTAACTATGAGAAAAGCATCAGACAACAAGGTTGTGGTGGAAGGGTTCTTCCCTGGTGGTCCGGTGGCTAGAACTCCATACTCCCAAAGCATGGGGCCCAGGTTCAATCCCTGGTCAGGGAACTACAGCCCACATGCCACAGCGAAGATCAAAGATCCCTTGTGCTGCCACTAAGACCTGAACAGCCAAATAAATAAAGAAATAAAAGCAAACAAGATTGGGGTTATTCTGCAGGATACCTAGTCAGAACACCTCAAGAACATCAAGGTCATGAAAAAGAAGAAAATGGTGAGGAATTGTCACAGGCCAGAGGAGATGGGAAATGTGACAACTAAATACAACATGATGTCCTGAGTTGAAATGGAAAGAGGATATTAATGGAAAAATGGTCAAATCCAAATAAAGTCTGGAGTTGGCAACAGAGACAAGACTGGGAGTAACTAAGCCTCATCTCATGTACCAGTGGTTGCATTTTAAGGCTGCACCCTGGCTCAATGTGACAGTGCTGTGAATGGGAAGTGATGTTTTCTGTGGGGTTGGGGAGGGGCTAGAGAGCATGTATCCTATATATTTGCCTTTTTTTGGTCCTATATTTGTTTGTTTACTTTGTATTTGACTATCTTGACTCAAAAAGGAAATGTGTTTTGATTTTCCCATAATTATATTGTCTGACTCCCAAGTTGATAATATTTGTTAATTTTTGCCTCCTTTCTTTATCCCTTCATCTATATTATGGTTATTAAGGGGCCAAGGGAACTTTGGATGTTTCTTTTTACCCCTGATGAACCCTCTTAGTTGCTAAGCTATTATCTGCCACAGTCCCTTCTAGAACACTGTTAATTAGATTTCACTATTTTCCAGCAGTATTGAAATCGTTTATAGGGATTAGTAGCACTAATTAGAATTTAAAAGGGCAGGGTATCTCTGCAAATATTATAGGATTATATATTTTCTTTTTAAACTGTTATGGGTGAGGTGCTTCAGAGTTAATAGGAAAAGCAAATAGTTTCACCTCATATAAACTCCAACTCATGGGTCCTGGCTGTGGGAGTGCTGGGCTGAAGATCCAGAGGTTGTATCTAGACTCAGCAAAAGAAGGTTATGACTGATTAGTGATCAGTCACTAGTAACTAGTCCAGATTGGTATCTGAAAAGCTATTTTTCCCCCTAGAATTAAAAAAATAGTCACTGTCCTTCCAAGTGGCAGCAAATGTCTTGAGGACCATCATTTTAATTCAATCTAATTTCAATCCCAGTTCCAATTAGAGAAAAATAATTTCTTCTAACTGCCATGTTCATGAATTCCAGTTTTTATGAGAAAAGTGATAGAAATGTGACCCTCCATGCTACTTTTTAAAAATTGTTTACAAGAAATACAGCAAGGTAGTGATCAAACTTCCCCCCTTCTACAACTGCATAAATAATGAATAACAGCCTTCTAGATGTTAGAAGAACTGAACTGAGATTTTAGAAATAATAATCATGACCAGAATTCCTTCTACAGCATGTGAAGAATGTCACCATGAATTTTTAACTAGCAGTTTTCCCAATACCTCAGATGTTTAGGATGGATAGAATAGATAATGGTAGTTTTCTGGGATGAAGATTAAGTGACAAAACAGATCTAATATTTACTGCACAAAGAAAGAAGTGATGGCAGAAGGTGAAATGTACAAAGAAAATATTCCAGTAAATATAATTTGTGATACAAGTGAGAAGCATTCCAATCCTAGACACATAAGACCACTTACCTTCTTCCCATCTTGATCCAACAATATGTTTTTTTTAAATTACTTTATTACTTAAAAAATTATGTATTTATTTATTTTTGGCTATGATGGGTCTTTTGCTGCTGCTCATCGGCTTTCTCTAGTTGCAGAAAGCAGGGGCTATTCTCCAGGTGCAATGCACAGGCTCCCACTGTGGTGGCTTCTCTTGTTGCAGAGCATGGGCTCTGGACCCAAGGACTTCCGTTGTTGTGGTGCACCAGCTTTCTCTCACTGTGGTGAGCAGGGGCGATTCTCTACTTGTGGTGTGCGGGCTTTCATTGTGTTGCAGAGCACAGGCTCTAGGCATGTGGCTTCAGTAGTTGTGGTGCATGGGCTTAGTTTCCCCAGGGCACGTAGAATATTCCTGGACCAGGGATTCAACCTGTGTCCCCTGTGCAGGAGATGGATTCTGAACCACTGGACCACCAGGGAAGGCCTCAATCTGACAATACATGGTTTTCAAGTCAAGATGATTAAAAAGTCTCCCTGTATATGTACACCATACATATGTATAGTTATGTCATCTATACCATATACAAGTGGATGCACATATTAAATTGTATTTAATTCTCCCGAGCTGGGTAGACACTTACAACTGGATGGATGCCACTGGAGTTAAAGGCTAACTATGGTTCTTGCCTTCAGGTGCTCACAGTTCACCAGGAAGGATGGACCTGATTTCTCTAAATCATAGCCTGAGTGAGCCTTGACTAAGTCAACCTTTCCTTACCTAGAAAATCCCATGGATGGAGGAGCCTGGTGGGCTGCAGTCCATGGGGTCGCTAAGAGTTGGACACAACTGAGCAACTTCACTTTCACTTTTCACTTTCACATATTGGAGAAGGAAATGGCAACCCACTCCAGTGTTCTTGCCTGGAGAATCCCAGGGACAGGGGAGCCTGGTGGGCTTCCATCTGTGGGGTCACACAGAGTCGGACACGACTGAAGTGACTTAGCAGCAGCAGCAGCAGCAGCAGCCATAATGGCACCCCCTTAAAGCCCATCTCCTGACCAGCACTATTCAAGTTTCTTTGGCCTGCAACACCTTCCCTCATTCGTTTACTTTCCTCATTTGAATCCTATTCTTTTTCCAAGGACCCAAATCCTTTCCCATTTGTGAGGTCTTTTCTAAAGTGATTTGCTTAAATATTCAAGACCAAGTAGATATTTTAGAGGGCTCAGGCATTATCAGACTTAGTGAAGGTGATGGAATTCCAGTTGAGCTATTTCAAATCTAAAAGATGATGCTGTGAAAGTGCTGCACTTAATATGCCAGCAAATTTGGAAAACTCAGCAGTGGCCACAGGACTGGAAAAGGTCAGTTTTCATTCCAATCCCAAAGAAAGGCAATGCCAAAGAACGCTCAAACTATTGCACAATTGCACTCATCTCACACGCTAGTAAAGTCATGCTCAAAATTCTCCAAGCCAGGCTTCAATAGTATGTGAACTGTGAACTTCCAGATGTTCAAGCTGGATTTAGAAAAGGATGATGAACCAGAGATCAAATTGCCAACATCTGTTGGATCATTGAAAAAGCAAGAGAGTTCCAGAAAAACATCTACTTCTGCTTTATCGACCATGCCAAAGCCTTTGACTGAGTGGATCACAACAAACTGAGGAAAATTCTTCAAGAGATGGGAATATCAGACCACCTGACCTGCCTCCTGAGAAACCTGTATGCAGGTCAGGAAGCAACAGTTAGAACTGGACATGGAACAACAGACTGGTTCCAAATTGGGAAAGGAGTATGTCAAGGCTGTATATTGTTACCTTGCTTATTTAACTTATATGCAGAGTACATCATGTGAAATGCCAGGCTGAATGAAGCACAAGCTGGAATCAAGATTGTCGGGAGAAGTATCATTAACCTCAGATATGCAGATGACACCACCCTTATGGCAGAAAGTGAAGAACTTTCTGATGAGCTTCTTGATGAAAATAAAAGAGGACAGTGAAAAAGCTGGCTTAAAACTCAACATTCAGAAAACTAAGATCATGGCATCCAGTCCCATCACTTCACTGCAATTAGATGGGGAAACAATGGAAACAGTGACAGACTTCATTTTTTGCCATTAAAGTGGTATGGACGGTGATTGCAGCCATGAAATTTAATGGGCACTCTGGCACCTTCTAGTCAAGGTTATAGTTTTTCCAGTGGTCATGTATGGATGTGATAGTTGGACTGTGAAGAAAACTGAGTGCTGAAGAATTGATACTTTTGAACTGTGGTGTTGGAGAAGACTCTTGAGAGTCCCTTGGACTGCAAGGAGATCCAACCAGTCCATCGTAAAGGAGATCAGTCCTGAATAATCGTTGGAAGGACTGATGCTGAAGCTGAAACTCCAATACTTTGGGACCTGATGCAAAGAACTGACTCATTGGAAAAGACCCTGACGCTGGGAAAGATTGAAGGCAGGAGTAGAAGGGGATAACAGAGGATGAGATGATTGGAAGGCATCACCGACTCGATGCACATGAGTTTGAATAGGCTCCGGGAGTTGGTGATAGACAGGGAAGCCTGGTGTGCTGCAGTCCATGGGGTCACAAAGAGTCAGACATGACTCACCGATTGAACTGAACAGGCATTATAAAAGTGTTTTTTGACTTTTTTTAAAAATTGGAGGATAATTGCTTTACAACGCTGTGCTGATTTCTGCCATACAGCAACGGGAATCCCTATAAGTATACCTATGTCCTCTCCCTCTTGAACCTTCTTCCCACCCTATAAAAGTATTTTGATGTTCCTTCTATGTATAATTTTAAAATGTTAATCAAATGTGGGGAAGACTACAAAGTTCTTGTTTTTCTTTTGATGAGCATTTTAATGTCTTTAAAGGACATATCAAGGATGAAATTATCTCAAAAGCTTTCTTTTAGAGAAAAAGGAAATGGAGAAGTCTCTTTTCTCATGTTTCTGCAATGGAACCCTAAAAATGTACTTGATTTCCTTTGGGGATATACTAGAACTGCTCACCCCTATCTCCTACACAGGATTGGGAACACTGCCCTATTTCCCTAGTTCACAGCCTAGCAAGTAGCACACAGTAGAAGTTCATCTTTTTCCTTTTTATTTTGGAGTATAGTTGATTTATAGTGATGTGTTAGTTTCAGGTGTACAGCAAAGTGATAGTTATATACATATCTGTTCTTTTTCATATTCTTTTCCCATATAGGTTATTACAGACTACTGAGTTCCCTGTGCTAATCAGTAGGTCCTTGCTGATTATCTATTTTATATATAGTAGGGTGTGTATCGGAGAAGGCAATGGCAAGCCACTCCAGTACTATTGCCTAGAAAATCCCATGGATGGAGGAGCCTGGTAGGCTGCAGTCCGTGGGGTCGCTAAGGGTCGGACACGACTGAGCGACTTCACTTTCACTTTTCACTTTCACACATTGGAGAAGGAAATGGCAACCCACTCTAGTGTTCTTGCCTGGAGAATCCCAGGGACGGGGGAGCCTGGTGGGCTTCCGTCTATGGGGTCGCACAGAGTCGGACACAACTGAAGTGACTTAGCAGCAGCAGCAGCAGCACGGTGTGTATGTTTATCCCAACCTCCTAATTCATCCTCCTAAAAAAGAAGTTCAGTAAGAATTTGTTGAATGACTGAGTGAATAAATTGTAGTTAATTACTGTATTCAATTATTGTCACTTCACATATGTTGATTATTAATGTGGTGCATTTGTGCTAAACCACTTCAGTCATGTCTGACTCTGCAACCCTATGGACTGTAGCCCTCCAGGCTCCTCTCTCCATGGAATTCTCCAGGCAAGAATACTGGAGTGGGTTGCCATGCCTTCCTCCAGAGGGTCTTTTCAACCCAGGATATTAATGTAGTATCCAGAACAAAACAGGTGTTAGTCAATTGTTGTTCAATGATGCTTGTGGTGGTAATGATCAGCTATACATCAAACTTGTGTTTCTTGTTCTTTAGTTCAGGTTTATCACTGGCAAGTTGCCATCTAATCAAAGACTATATTTTCAACCCTACCCCTACCCCTGCTCCTGGGTTTGATTTTGTGATGATTTCTCATCACTGAAATGTGGGCAAAAGTGATGTGTATTACTTTCTGGGCCATGCTTTAAAGAAGCAAGGGGTGTTTCTCCATGCTTTCTTTTGTCATTGGGTGATTGTAGAAGATTATGAGGCCTTGAATGGCAGGACCAAAAGACACAAGAGGCTGTCTAAAATCATCACATGAAGGAGGGCTACCATTCAATCAAGGGTTCCTGAGTTGCACCATTATCTGAGAATGAACTCAATTTCTGCTGCGTCAAGCCACTGACATCTCAGGGATTATGTCCTATAATACTTGGGGTTACCCTAACCTGTAAAGGCATGTAATTAAGTACTTAAAGCTAGTGTCCCTGTCTTCTCTTGTTGGTGGCTCACTCTTGCCATTGGTTAAGGGCACAGTATTAAGTTCAAGTCTTGGGTGGACTCCTTGTGAAGGCCACATAATTGCTCTAAACACGGAAACTCAGGGGACTGTGGTTTGGTTTGAAGGAAGATTGGTTGAGAGACTGTGGATTGATCAAATTCATTTATCCGCTTTGTGAAAAACATCTCAGAGCCCTGGATTTCCTGGTGAGAGCAGAATTATAGACCCTTTACCTTGGAAGACAGTTTTATATTCTACACACATGTATACTGAAACCAGTGAGTCAACTCGTCGCATGAGGTGGCCAAAGTATTGGAGTTTCAGCTTTAGCATTAGTCCTTCCAATGAACACCCAGGATTGATCTCCTTTAGAATGGACTGGTTGGATCTGAAGGATTGGGGGTGGGAGGAGAAAGGGACGAGAGAATGAGATGGCTGGATGGTATCACCGACTCTATGGACATGAGTTTAAGTGAACTCCGGGAGTTGGTGATGGACAGGGAGGCCTGGCATGCTGTGATTCATGGGGTCACAAAGAGTCGGATACAACTGAGCGACTGAACTGAACTGAACTGAAGTGATACTGAAACCAGGCTTCTCCCATAGTGGTGACAGAGGTAGAGAATCCACCTGCCACTGCAGGAGACACAAGAGATATGTGTTCAATCCCTGGGTTGGGAAGATCCCTTGAGAAGGGAATGGCAAATAACTCCAGTATTCTTGTCTAGAGAATACCATGGACAGAGGAGCCTGGCGGGCTACAATCCATGGGGTCGCAAAGAGCTGGACATGACTGAGCAACTAATACACACACACACACACACACACACACACACACACACAAACCACCTCTGCTTTTGATTTTTTAAGTCTAAAGATGTAGCCTTTGAGTCTTAAAGACATTTGCCTGGGTCTCCCCTGATAGCTCAGTTGGTTAAGAATCTGCCTGCAATGCAGGAGACCCTGGTTTGATTCCTGGGTTGGGAAGATCTGGAGAAGGGATAGGCTACACACTCCAGTATTCTTGGGCTTCCCTTGTGGCTCAGCTGGTAAAGAATCCGCCTGCATTGTGGGAGACCTGGGTTTGATCCCTGAGTTGAGAAGATCCTTTGGAGAAGGGAAAGGCAACTCACTCTAGTATTCTGGGCTAGAGAAGACCATGGGTTCGAAAAGAGTCGGACACAATTGAGTGACTTTCACTTTCAGACATAGGATGTATTAGGGAAATGAGGCTTTACCTTAACAACTAAAGCCACTGAAGCAAAGGTTGCAGCAACCAAGATTCAATTACCCCCAGGAAATGGATCAAATTGGAATTTCTTACAGCAATAGGAAGAATGGTCTATGTTAATAAGCCCAATTTGGAAAATTTTTATAGTCCTTTCAAAAAAAATGAGCACAGGCCAATATAAAGTTGAATTTAATCAGGGAGATTGATCAGGAAAAACATTCGTTAAGTAAAAGTTAAATAACTCTAGAAGTATATATATTTAAATAACTATATTTTTGTTACAATTCAAGGTATGATCTCTGACTTTTTAAAAGTTTTATTATTGGTTATTTTCGAAAGTTAATTACCTGGTGGGATGAATAGATTTATTCAATCAGAAACAGAAAAAATTTCATTAGAAACATTTTTCATACTACTGAAATGCATTTCTTTGATGATTTCTAAGCTTTTACTACTGGAGAAGGCAATGCCAAGCCACTCCAGTACTCTTGCCTGGAAAATCCCATGGACGGAGGAGCCTGGTAGGCTGCAGTCCATGGGGTCCCTATGAGTCAGACATGACTGAGCGACTTCACTTTCACTTTTCACTTTCACACATTGGAGAAGGAAATGGCAACCCACTCCAGTGTTCTTGCATGGAGAATCCCAGGGACGGGGGAGCCTGGTGGGCTTCCGTCTATGGGGTCACACAGAGTCGGATACGACTGAAGTGACTTAGCAGCAGTAGCAGCAAGCTTTTACTACGCTGGTTATATTTTCATGGGCAGTGAAATGATTTAGAACTATATGACTCCAATAGCGGATACAACAGTAAAACTAAACAAACTCACTGAAAACCAAGATTAAGGTGGGTGAGCAGAAAGGATGCTCTGGTTCTAGAAGGGTTAGTGGAAACAACTTCTGTTGATCTTAAAACCAAATATTACATACTCAAATCAGGTCTCTGAACAATAACCTTAACAACAGATGATCAAATAAAAAAAAAGTAACATTTCAAAGGACACCAAGGAAAATCTGTCCACAGGAAGTGGAAGACATATGAGCTGGATGTAATTATCTGAAGTAATTACTGGCTTATTCAAAACTGAAATGATTTTTCTCATGATTTTATGAGGTCTTGAATTTACTTAACCTTTTAAATTTTTTACTTGATTAGGAAGAATTACAGCAGAAACAAAAGGTATTCGGCTGCCACAGACACGCTAACACTGTCCAAAATTGGCAGGACTTCTTGGGAAGAAGAAAGGACCTTTTTAATTCCCTTTCCACTCCACATCTCAAATTTTACTCTAATAAGTTATAGAATCTCTTACTATAATTGCGACTAGAGAGCTTATTGGCGGAAGAATAGCTTGAGAGATCAAAGGCTAAATGAAAGATTAGATATTAAACTTTAAATTATCATAGTGGAATTCTTAAAAAGAACTTTAGAAACACAGTGAATCATTTAAACTGGTTATTAAGAAATCCACAAAATAAATTAGAGGAAAGACCTTCCTTAATGGCATTAGACTGATAAGACCTCTTCTTAGTGGGAACATGTAGTCAAATTTATTCAGACTCTGCAGTTTAAGTCTTTTAATAGGCAATAAGGTAAATACTACATGAACTAGCTCATATTAATTATGTGTATGTTCTTAGTGGTAAGTAAGCTAACAGGCACTTTCATATTTGGATACCTGTTGAATGAAGACTGATGAAAATACACATAAGAGAATAATGTAGCATCTGCTCCTGAGTCTGATGTTTGCCAAAGCAAAATATTAGTGCTTTTGGAACAACTGATAACTCTCTAAACCAAAGATCTTTACTGTATTATTCAGTATACTTATTGAGTAATGGAAGTGTAGCAAGGTCAAAACAGAGTCAACTTTTAAATGTGCTGATGTAAGATGAAGTACAGTTAGATCTTTTCTCTTTTTTGCTCTTCACTCCATCTCTTCACTTGGCTCAGAAAGAAGTGTTTTGAATGATATGTTTTCAGATCATGTGGCAAAAAGTTATGGGAAAAGGAGAATCTGGTTAAGGCATGAGAGCATTACTAGAAGAGTGTTCAAGAGTTTTGCCTTTCAGTTCTCATCAAACTTATCTGAGTGGAAGGTTTCCAATGTTCTGTAGAGCAGCAGTCCTCAACCGTTTTGGCACCAGGGCTCGGTTTTTTAGGAGACAATGTTCCCATGGACCAGGGGAGGGGGAGTTTATTAGGACGATTCAAGTGCATTACATCAATTGTACACTTTATTTCTATTATTGTTACATCAGCTCCAGCTCAGATCATCAGGCATTAGATCCCTGAGGTTGGGGACCCCTACTGTAGAGTGAATATGATGGGGACAGTCATCAGAGTGCTAGGACTCAAAATCTGTCTCTGCTATTTGCCATTTCTTTGATGTGGAGGAAGCTTCTAAGCCTACTTGACCCTCAGTTTTCCTCATTTGGCTGTTGGAGATGTTGGGGTAGGATAGACTGGAACACCCACTTTCCTCCCTGCAGTTTCCCATGGAGGCACAGAGGATATCTGCTTGACTGCCCAGGAGAGAACAGCATCATTTTCAGTCACAATTTTCCAACCACTGAAAAAACTTTCTAGAGGTTTGTGAAACTGGGGAAAGTCTGAAGTTTACACATTTAGGTTCTGTTAGTAAAAAAGACCCCAGGACACACAAGCCTGCTGTATCCAGACCTCAGTTCAGACTGTCTGTTTCAGCTGTACTGCAGGACACTGGGTGGAAAAGTGAAGGCAGTCATTCTCTGACCATCTTCAACTCAGGGGAGAGGGACAAAAAGTGTAGTTTTTACATCAAGTTGAACCTGAATTTGCCAATTTTTAATAACTTTAGTAAAGCAGGTGCTTTGATTCCTATTTGGAACCTTGTCATTGTTGTGAGTAGGAAGTGAGTTAATAGATATGAAAGCACACAGATAGTATTTGGAACAGAAAGAAAGACTCTTTAGGTGCTAGCTATAATGATTATGTTCTGTGCTTAGGTGCTTGGTCGTGTACGACTCTTTGTGACCCCATGGATTGTAACCTGCCAGGCTCCTCTGGCCATGGAATTCTCTAGGCAAGCATACTGGAATGGGTAGCCATTCCTTCTTCAGGGGATCTTCCCAACCCAGGAATTGAACCTGGGTTTCTTGTCTTGAGGGCAGATTCTTTACCTTCTGAGCCACCAGAGAGCACATTATATATTAATGATGATGACGTAGCATTTAGGGTCTTTATGTGACTCCACTGGGTGCAGTTCCTTACTTGCCATCTTCTCTTGTCTCTCCTGAATTTTTCAGGATCATTTCAATCTCTTGGTCTGATAACACAGTTAAGCATTACAATTAAATCAGTAAGTAATTTGCTGATTTCCCAGCATGAATAATTCATTTTAAAGATATTTCATAAACCAACTTCCTCTTAATTCTCTACTGAAACAAAGTTGTCATGGTTCTGGGCTTATGCCTGTTATTCTATTTTAAAAGATTTCAGAACATTTATGTAAAAACCTAAGACTGTGGAAAGAATTTAGATAGATTTCAAGAGTGTTTCAGGGTTAATCCAAATCTGGATCGAATCCGTTTGCTTTAAATACCTGCGAGTTCTCTTTCTAAGACAAAGTATGGTCACTGCCAGTTCTTGTTGTATTTTCTCCTATTCCTCACCATACTTGTCCTAATTTATTAATTCAACAGGTATTTACTGAGCACCTATTCTAAGTCAGTTACTCTTCTACTTGTTGGGGACATGGTGTAAAAAACAGATAAAAACTTTGCCTTCCACAGATTTATATCCTATTCCTAGAATAATTTATTTAAAATGAAATATTAATGATGGTTCCTTTAGAAACAGACTCGGAAAGTGCTTTTAATGTAATTCTTAGGACACTAAAAATTATGAAGACTATTTTAACTATATACATACATACCTTTTTATTCTTTATATGCAAACATTCCTCAAAACTTTAGAGTGGTTATTGAGATATTAATGTATTTGATCATATTAGCCTAAGAGCATTATTTATAATATTTACTATATTATCTCTTACTAGAACAAAAGTAAATGATTGTTTTTAGCATAGACAATACCACCAATGTGTTTGACTTGATACCTTTAACTTAGAGCTTCACATTTTCCTCAACATCTTTTAGTCACTAAAAACTCCTGATCACAGAATCTGTGATCAGATTATATATATATTATTATATATATATATTATATATATATATATATATTTGAAAGTATATCTTTAAAGTTTGACCAGAAGAACCTAGAAAATCTTGAGATCTATATTCCTAATTTGTGTGTATGCTCAGTCACTCAGTTGTGGTCAACTCTTCGTGACCTCATAGACTGTAGCATGCATGCCAGGTTCCTCTGTTCGTGGAATTCTCCAGGTAAGAATACTGTAGTAGGTTACCATTTCCTACTCCAGAGGATCTTCCCTACCCAGGGATCAAACCCATGTCTTTTGTGTCTCCTGCATTGGCAGGCGAAGTCTTTACCACTGCGCCACCTGAGGAGCCCATGTTCTTAATTTCAGTTCAGTTCAGTTCAGTCGCTCAGTTGTGTCCGACTCTCCGCGACCCCATGAATCACAGCACGCCAGGCCTCAATCAACACTTTGTATAAATTAATTATGTCTTAGGAAAAGATTTTCTTTTGGGGTTTGGCTAAATTCAATTGAAACAGCATGTTAAGTTAGATCTAAAAAGATGGTTCTCTCTTACAAATTTTAAAATACTCAAATTCAGGGAAGATGAAAGGATATTCTTACTAATAGTTTAAGATAATCAATTCATTCTTATTTATAGAAACCAAAAGATGAATCTGCATCATTTTGATTACATATTAAAGATGTTTCTGAGTTTTCAATGCCTTCTGTCATCCTTAACTAAACTTTGTTACATGGCCCCCTTTGCCCCTGTCTCTCTCTCTCTGTTTTCTCCAGTCAGATAACATGGACCTCACACAGGAAGCTTCATGGTATACAAACTGCATGGTAGATAGAATATAATTATGTGGCTTGATGTTGATCAGTAATATGCTATATTCCACATGGATTTGACTGACTTTCCTTCAAATCTTCCAGTTTCATTCTATTATTTTTAGAACTTTCATATTTTATAATCTTCCTTTGTTCCATTTATTTTTCCAAGAGAGAAACCCTTTGTTGGGAAGGGAAAGAGGTAATTACACTGAAGACACAAACTCAGTTCTCCAGTCTGATGGGAGCACCATGGGGCTCATCCCAGACGCCTCTTGAGAGCTGACGCACTCCTGGGTTCACCCTTCCTCAGTCCTTCTGTCTTCATTTCCGTGCAGGCGAATCTCCTCAGAGGACTCCCCAACCAAAGTCTGCACACAATTTTCCATCTCGGTCTGTTCTGAGGAGATCCCGTTTAAGACAGAAGGAGAGCTGTCTAGGGCAGTGTCTTCAATACTTTTTTATTCCTCCAAGACCAGTAAAGGTGTTCAGTTCAGTTCAGTCACTCAGTCGTGTCCGACTCCTTGTGACCCCATGAGTCACAGCACACCAGGCCTCCCTGTCCATCACCAACTCCCGGAGTTCACTCAAACTCAAGTCCATCGAGTCGGTGATGCCATCTAGCCATCTCATTCTCTGTCGTCCCCTTCTCCTCCAGCCCCCAATCCTTCCCAGCATCAGAGTCTTTTCCAATAAGTCAACTCGTTGCATGAGGTGTAAAATCTTCTAAAGCACATTTAGAAGGTAGGTGTTTTCTAGAGAGAGCTGAGGAAGGGAGCAGGTTATTTGGACAACTGGGTAATTATGGTGGAAGTAGAGAGGAGGTAGATACTTATGGGAAAAATGTGGTCTATAATCAAGAATAAAGATAAGGCTTTTAATGCCTAAAGACAAGCCTCCTTGGTGGATCAATTGCCTCTGATACAGAGCTTGAGTCTGTCATATAGGGTGAAGTAAGTCAGAGAAAAACAAATATCGTGTATTAATGCATGCACGTGAGTTTGGGTGAACTCTGGGAGTTGGTGATGGACAGGGAGGCTTGGCGTGCTGTGATTCATGGGGTTGCAAAGAGTTAGACATGACTGAGCGATTGAACTGAACTGAACTGAACTGAATGCATATATGTGGAATCCAGAAAAATGATACAAATGAACCTATTTCCAGGGCAGGAATAGAAACACAGTCATAGAAAAGGGACATTTTGACACAGTGGGGGAGGGGAGTGGGATTGAGATTGACATATGTGCACTGCTTTGTGTAAAACAGATAGATAGTGGAAAGTTGCTGTAAAACACAAGGAGCGCAGCGTGGTGCGCCATAATGACGTCAGGGGATGGGATGGGGGAGTGGGAAGGAGGTTCAAGACAGAGAGGATAACCGTATATATACAGCTAATTCACCTCATTGTACAGCAGCAATTAACACAACATTGTAAAGCACATCACCGCCCCCCCTCCCTGGGCAAAAAAAAAAGAAGGCATCAGCTCTAGGCTATCAGGTTCAAATCTCAGTTTCACTGCTTACTAGGTTGTCTTTGGTTAAGTTACTTGACTTCTCTGAGACCAGGAAATTGGACTTAAAATCAAAGGAGAGTTGTGAGAATTAAATAGTATATATGACACACATAATATAGCATGTAATAGGTGTTAAAAGCAACGTGATTATTTCTTTGCCTGTGTAAAGAGTACCAGCTTGCATGGAATACTTCCACCTCAGCAGTGGCTGAACAGCTCTTTCTTCTGTTCTAGGACACAGGAGAAGATATAAAAGATATTAAGAAGAGTTTCTTCAATGGAACTAAATGACAAAATATGGATCATAAATGATAATTTATGAGGACATAAATTATCCTCATTTCTCATAGCTTTGTGGAGTCATTATTTAGGCATGTAAATATTTACCTGTGAAATGGTAAGCATAGTTTCTGCAATTCAGGGAAATGCCTAAGCTCATGGGAGGCTAGAGCTGTTAGACTCTCAAAAAGTCATTGAGGATTTTTTAATGTCATCTGTTTGTTTATCTACATTTTAATTTAGCATTCTTTATATTGGTTTAAAAGAAGCTTTTTCAGAACCGCACAATTTACATTCCCATGGGATTTTATTTTATTTTTTTAATTTTACATTATTGTATTGGTTTTGCCATACATTGACATGAATCTGTCCCGGGTGTACATATGTTCCCCATCTTGAACCCCCCTCCCACCTCCCTTCCCATCCCATCCCTCTGATTCATCCCAGTACACCAGCCCCGAGCATCCTGTATCATGCATCGAACTTGGACTGGTAATTTGTTTCACAAATGATAATATACATGTTTCAATGCCATGGGATTTTAAATTTAAATTCCCATGGGAATGTAAATTGTGTAGCCACTATGAACACCAGTATGGATGGTCCTTGAAAAACTAAAAATAGAGCTACCATATGATCCAGCAATCTCATTCCTGGGCATATATCTGGGAAAGATGAAAATTTTAACTAGAAAAGATACATGCACCCCAGTGTTTATAGCAGCACAATTTACAATAGCCAAGACATGGAAGCAACTTAAATGTCCATTGACAGATGAATGGATAAAGAAGGTGCGCTATATATATATATACACTTATAATGGGAATATTATCCACCTATAAAAAAGAATGAAATAATGCCATTTGGAACAACAAGGATGGTCCTAGAGATTATCATACTAAGTAAAATATGTTATGAGACAGAGAAAGGCAAATATCATTTGATATCACATATGTGGAATCTAAAAAAAGTGATACAAATTAATTTATTTACAAAGCAGAAATAGACTCACAGACATAGAAAACAAATTTATGACTACTTAACAACAGACTGGTTCCAAATAGGAAAAGGAGTATGTCAAGGCTGTATATTGTCACCTTGCTTATTTAACTTATATGCAGAGTACATCATGAGGAACGCTGGGCTGGAAGAAGCACAAGCTGGAATCAAGATTGCTGGGAGAAATATCAATAACCTCAGATATGCAGATGACACCACCCTTATGGCAGAAAGTGAAGAGGAACTCAAAAGCCTCTTGATGAAAGTGAAAGAGGAGAGTGAAAAGGTTGGCTTGAAGCTCAACATTCAGAAAACAAAGATCATGGCATCTGGTCCCATCACTTCATGGGAAATAGACGGAAAAACAGTGGAAACAGTGCCAGACTTTATTTTTTTGGGCTCCAAAATCACTGCAGATGCTGATTGCAGCCATGAAATTAAAAGACGCTTACTCCTTGGAAGGAAAGTTATGACCAACCTTGATAGTATATTGAAAAGCAGAGACATTACTTTGCCAACCAAGGTCCGTCTAGTCAAGGCTATGGTTTTTCCTGTGGTCATGTATGGATGTGAGAGTTGGACTGTGAAGAAAGCTGATCGCCGAAGAATTGATGCTTTTGAACTGTGGTGCTGGAGAAGACTCTTGAGAGTCCCTTGGACTGCAAGGAGATCCAACCAGTCAATTCTAAAGGAGATCAATCCTGGGTGTTCATTGGAAGGACTGATGCTAAAGCTGAAACTGCAATACTTTGGCCGCCTCATGCGACGAGTTGACTCACTGGAAAAGACTCTGATGCTGGGAAAGGTTGGGGGCGGGAGGAGAAGGGGACGACGGAGAATGAGAAGGGTGGATGGCATCACCGACTCTGTGGACATGAGTTTGAGTGAACTCTGGGAGTTGGTGATGGACAGGGAGGCCTGGCGTGCTATGATTCATGGGGTCGTGGAAAGTCGGACATGACTGAGCGACTGAACTGAACTGAAGGGGAAAGTAGGGAGAGGGATAAATTAGGGGTTTGGTATTAATAGATGTGAAAGCATTAGTCGTTCAGTCATGTCAGACTCTTTGTGGCCCCATGAACTGTAGCCCACCAGGCTCCTCTATCCATGGAATTTTCCAGGCAAGAATACTGGAGTGGGTTGCCATTTCCTACTCCCGGGGATCTTCCCAACCCAGGGATCAAACCCAGGTCTCCTGCTTTGCAGGCAGATTCCTTACTGTCTGAGCCACCAGGGAAGCCCAGGATTAATAGATACTTGCCTGGAGAATTCCAGGGGCAGGGGAGGCTGATGGGCTGCCATCTACAGGGTCGCACAGAGTCGGACACAACTGTAGCGACTTAGCATAGCATAGCATATATGAAATATAAAAACATCAGGGATCTACTGTATAGCACAGGGAAGGATATTCCATATCTTATAATAAATTGTAATGGAAAAGAATCTAAAAAAGAATGTGTGTGTATATATATATATATATATATGTTTAACTGAATCACTTTGCTGTACACTTGAAAGTAACACAATGTAAATCAACTCTACTTCAGTAAAAAAAAAAAAAAAAGTCCTTTCACACTAAAGCTACCAAAAAGCAGCAAAATGATGGTTCCTATTAGGTATGGTAATTAGAGTCTTGCATGATAAGCACAGGATTTTAAGTGTCAGCTGGAACTGATGTCAAGAACCTCTGCTGCCTCAACCTTTCTTTAATGGAAATAAAAAGAGAAGCTGGATGGGTGAAGGGAGCTGTAGAGCCCTACAGCTTGTTAGTGAAAAGACAGATGATAACCAGTGCCTCCAAACCCAAAGTCCAGAACATTTCCCACTGTACCATATTAGTGCAAATGGTAAAGAATCTGCCTGCAATGCAGGAGACCCAGGTTTCCAGACCCAGATTTCTGGGTCTAGAAGATACCCTGGAGAAGGGAATGGCAACCCACTCTAGTATTCTTGCCTGGAGAATTCCATGGAGAGAGGAACTTGCAGGCTACAGTCCATGGGGTTGCAAAGAGTTGGACATGACTGAGTGACTAACACACACACACACACACACACACACACACACACACACACACACACAACCAGTACAATCAGTTCCTGAGAAGACAGACATGATGAGCTAGTGGTAGTTTTCAGATTGTCCGGACACATGGCCTCCCTGTTGATCAGTTCAGTAAATTATCTGCACATACCTACCTACACTTCCAGACACAATTTATGTTCACAATGACTCAAAAGAGAAGTATGAATCGAATGTGACTGAGCATAGTTTGGAGGTGGAGTCAAAGCAGATGATCTCACATTTACATAAACACTTTGCTCTTTGACAATAATAAAGTACTGCCAAGATTATGGAGCTAGGAGAGTGATTCTGCCTGAAAGAAAAAGGATTGGATTTGCTGTCAGAAAGTTAATGATTATAAAATATGTATTTGTTTATATTCAGAAAGTTGCCAACATGAGAAGTATGATGACTAAAAGCTAACATTAACAAAATGGAAAGGATTCAAAACTGTATACTTTAGCCCCAAATGTGTCCAAATGTTGTTATAGAACCAAATATGTTCATTTCTTTCTTTAAACAATAATTTTTATTTTTGAAAAATATTTATTTGGCTGTGCTAGGATCTTTAGTTGAGACATGTGGGATCTAGTTCCTTGACCAGAGATCAAAACTAGCTCCCCTGCATTGGAAGGGTGGAGTGTTACCCACTGGACCACCAGGGAAGTCCCTCAAAACTCTTTCAGATCAGTTCAATTCAGTTCAGTGGCTCAGTCGTGTCCAACTCTTTGCAACCCCACGAATTACAGCACGCCAGGCCTCCCTGTCCATCACCAACTCCTGGAGTTCACTCAAACTCATGTCCATCGAGTCGGTGATGCCATCCAGCCATCTCACTCTCTGTCATCCCCGTCTCCTCCCGCCCCCAATCTTTCCCAGCATCAGAGTCTTTTCCAGTGAGTCAACTCTTCGCATGAACTCTTTCAGTTCAGTTAAGTTCAGTTGCTCAGTCGTGTCCAGCACGCCAGGCCTCCCTGTCCATCACCAATACATCTTATTTTATTTCTTCTTGTTCTTTCCCCTGTTGTGGTTATTTTTCTGACTACCTACAATTATTATTCATTCTCCAGCAACAGTTTTAACTTGAGTCATGACTCATTTGTGAACCAGAAGAAAATATAATTTTTTTTCTCCCTAGAAAAATACATAAAACATATACATAACAAATTCATGTAATTTATTTTACTCAACTGGAAATTGATTTTGTCCAGAATAATTTTTCCATGGACAAAATCATGTAAAATCTAATAGTGACTTTCTGGAAAAATTGAAATAAATCTAATTTGTGAAAAACAAAACAAAACAAAAACCCTCCTAAAAACTAAACATTAACTCAGCTCAAATTAAGACTTCTGATATTAAACTTGAAAAAGAATTTGACATAGCAGTGTGAAAGTTATCTTGAGCACTAAGTTAATTATGACATTTTTATTTTGATGGAAGCTGGGGCTAAAAAGTGTGACTCAAAGGGAGATTGTTGTCAAATAACATCAAATTTTTCCAAGATTCTTTTGCATTGAAAAACTCAGATCAATGAGTTTCCCTTGGCAAAGCTGTTATTACTGATTTTTCTCTATGCCAGAAAAGAAAGGATTATGAATTTACAATGAAGCCTTAAAGTTGTTTAAACAGGAGGAATATCCAAAGAGAGTCTCCAGCATTTCCAATTATTTTCAGATTCCTTTCTGCAAGGAAACTGAGAAGACCTTGTAACTCTTGACTCTAACCTATAAAAGCACTTTCCCTAGCACTGCAAAGTTGTCATGGATATTTGCAAGTAATTTTGGCTTTCCAACTGGAGCTTGGAAATGGTTTAATTAACTGGGATATTTCTGACTGTAAATATGAAAGCCCAATTCAATGAAGAACTATATAGTAGTTTATTGTCTTCCATAACAGAGAGTCTGGAAACAGAGCTAGTTTTAGTCAGGTTGGTGAATTACTGAGTAACTGGATCTCATCAGAGATCCAAATTCTATCCATACTTCTACTCTGTGTGATGGCAATGAATTTAGACCATATTTGCTTGTGACTGCAAGGTATGTATCAGCACTATCTGATCCAACAAATGTTTCTTTAGTTCAGTTCAGTCGCTCAGTTGTGTCCGACTCTTTGCGACCCCATGAATCGCAGCAGGCCAGGCCTCCCTGTCCATCACCAACTCCTGGAGTCCACCCAAACTCATGTGGATCGGGTCGGTGATGTGTTTGCATCCTAATAGAGAAAGAGTGTTTTGCCCCATCTATGATTGGATTAACAGAGGTCACATGACTTCTCTTTCTCCAACAGGAGCCAGAGCAATGCCATGTGATGACTGCAAGAACAAATTCAAAATGAGGTCTCTTTATGCTCAGTCTTTTGGGGGAGATCTCTGAACAAAATTAGAATTCTATTAGGAGGAAAGAGAGTAGATGTTAAGAAGGCAGCTTATGTTCTCTACTGATACTTTCAGTTGTATATATAACATCACCTGTAGGAAGTATGTGGAAAGTCTTAACTCAGCTAAAAATATCTGCTAATTAAACCAAACTGTGAATTAACTATCAAGTTATTCAGAGAATAACAGAATTATTAACAGAATTTTAACTGTTAATGTTTATGGCATTGTGCTTTGTACCATTTATTAAATAAAAATTAAAAAAAGTTATTCAGAGAATGGGTATTCCTTTTCTCTAAATCTTTTGCTGTGAGTTCTGTTGTGTTTCCAGAATATCTTTTGGAAATCCAGTAATCTTAGGTGTATTAGAAAAGAACTTGGTATTTTGTTACATTTTTCTGAACCAAAATTGTTTAGAAGGCAATGCTTTGACAAGAACTCAGCGCTGGAAATAAGATCCTCTGGGTGGTTGGCAAGGGATGTATGCATACTCAGTTGCCAAGTTATGTCCTACACTTTGCAACCCCACAGACTGTAGCCTGCCAGGTTCCTCTGTCCATAGAAATTTCCAGGCAAGAATACAGGAGTGGGTTGCCAGTTCCTCCTCCAGGGGATCTCCTCGACCCAGGGACTGAACCCGAATCTCCTGTGTCTCCTGTATTGGCAGACAGATTCTTTACCACTGAGCCACCTGGGAACTCCCTTCATAGGGGATTTTCTCTGATAAATTGATGCCATGAGCTACAGGATATGTAGTTTCTTTATCAAAGCAGTGAAATCAGTGTGATGTTAGGAGTTGCAGGCATTCCTTTCATACATACCAGTCAGTCAGTTCAGTCACTCAGTCGTGTCTGACTCTTTGCGACCCCGTGGATGGCAGCATGCCAGGCCTCCCTGTCCATTACCAACTCCCAGAGTCCACCCAAACCCATTTCCATTGAGTCAGTGATGCCATCCAACCATCTCATCCTCCGACGTCCCCTTCTCCTCCTGTCCTCAATCTTTCCCAGCATCAGGGTCTTTTCCAGTGAGTCAACACTTTGCATCAGGTGGCCAAAGTATTGGAGTTTCAGCCTCAACATCAGTACCTCCAATGAACACCCAGGACTGATCTCCTTTAGAATGGACTGGTTGGATCTTCTTGCTGTCCAAGGGACTCTCAAGAATCTTCTCCAACACCACAGTTCAAAAGCATCAATTCTTCAGTGCTCAGCCTTCTTTACAGTCCAACTCTCACATCCATACATGACCACGGGAAAAACCATAGCCTTGACTAGATGGACCTTTGTTGACAAGATAATGTCTCTGCTTTTTAATATGCTGTCTAGGTTGGTCATAACTTTCCTTCCAAGGAGCAAGCGTCTTTTAATTTCATGGCTGCAATGAAAGTGAAAGAGGAGAGTGAAAAGGTTGGCTTGAAGCTCAACATTCAGAAAACAAAGATTATGGCATCTGGTCCCGTCACTTAACGGGAAATAGATGGGGAAACAGTGGAAACAGTGTCAGACTTTATTTTTTTTGGCTCCAAAATCACTGCAGATGCTGATTGCAGCCATGAAATTAAAAGACGCTTGCTCCTTGGAAGGAAAGTTATGACCAACCTTGATAGTATATTGAAAAGCAGAGACATTACTTTGCCAACCAAGGTCCGTCTAGTCAAGGCAATGGTTTTTCCCGTGGTCATGTATGGATGTGAGAGTTGGACTGTGAAGAAAGCTGATTGCCGAAGAATTGATGCTTTTGAACTGTGGTGTTGGAGAAGACTCTTGAGAGTCCCTTATACTGCAAGGAGATCCAACCAGTCCATTCTAAAGGAGATCAATCCTGGGTGTTCATTGGAAGGACTGATGCTAAAGCTGAAACTGCAATACTTTGGCCACCTCATGCGACGAGTTGACTCACTGGAAAAGACTCTGATGCTGGGAAAGGTTGGGGGCGGGAGGAGAAGGGGACGACGGAGAATGAGATGGCTGGATGGCATCACCGACTCTGTGGACATGAGTTTGAGTGAACTCTGGGAGTTGGTGATGGACAGGGAGGCCTGGCGTGCTGTGGTTCATGGGGTCGCGGAGAGTCGGACACGACTGAGCAACTGAACTGAACTGAACTGAACTGAATCACCATCTGCAGTGATTTTGGAGCCCAGAAAAATAAAGTCAGCCACTGTGTCCACTGTTTCTCCATCTATTTGCCATGAAGTGATGGGACCAGATGCCATGATCTTAGTTTTCTGAATGTTGAGCTTTAAGCCAACTTTTTCACTCTCCTCTTTCACTTTCATCAAGAGACTCTTTAGTTCTTCCTCACTTTGGGCCATAAGTGTGGTGTCATCTGCATATCTGAGGTTATTGATATTTCTCCCAGCAATCTTGATTCCAGCTTGTGCTTCTTCCAGCCCAGTGTTTCTCATGATGTACTCTGCATATAAGTTAAATAAGCAGGGTGACAATATACAGCCTTGACATACTCCTTTTCCTATTTGGAACCAGTTGGTTGTTCCATGTCCAGTTCTAACTGTTGCTTCCTGACTTGCATATAGGTTTCTCAAGAAGCAGGTCAGGTGGTCTGGTATTCCGATCTCTTTCAGAATTTTCCACAGTACATACAGTACATATAGTATCAATATTTTTTCCCATTAAAGTTTTGACCATGTCACAATGCCTGTGTAGTTTCCACAAGTGACTCTCAAAATAGAAATTACTTACAGGTGTCAGTAAGCAAACACAGACAAAATCTAGAAATTCGCTACACTAATCTTCCAGATGCTAGTTTGATTCCGTTGTACAATATATGCATGTTTTTAAGTTATATTATTTTATATATTGGCTGCACTGCACAGCATGTGAGATCTTAGTTCCCTGACCAGTGATCAAATCCATGCCCGCTGCAGTGGAAACCCAGAGTTTTAACCAGGGAAGTCCCTGGTTGTACAATATATTAAAGGAAGTATGTGCTGTGCTGTGCTTAGTCACTCAGTCGTGTCCCACTCTTTGCGACCCCACTCTTTGTAGACTGCAGCTTGCCAGGCTCCTCTGACCATAGAATTCTCCAGGCAAGAATACCGGAGTGGGTTGCCATGCCCTCCTCCAGGGGATTGTCCCAACCCAGGACTCGAACCCAGGTCTCCTGCATTGCAGGTAGATTCTTTACAGTCTGAGCCACCAGAGAAGTCTAAGAATACTAGAGTGGGTAGCCTAGCCCTTCTCCAGGGGATCTTCCTGCCCCAGGAATTGAACTGGGGTGTCCTGCATTGTAGGTGGATTGTTTACCAGCTGAACTACCAGGGAAGTCCTAAAGGAAGTATATGAACTAATAATTCCTGAATAACTTACTTAGATATATCAGTGATCCTGGGGTAGTTGATACTTTTTCATTTTGACAGTATCTCTGTTTTGGAGCTGATTATATGGTTGGAGTACCTGGGATTTGGTGACCAAGTCAGATCCTCCTGAATGTCACTCCGCCACTCCCTTTCTATACTTCTCTTGTTCAGTCTCCCCCATCTGCCTTTTCTCACGTAGGTTGTCTTTTTCATCTCCCTCCTTGTACCTTCCTCATTCCCAAATTTTCAATTTCTTATTTCCTCATCCCCTTTCTTCTGTCTTCCATAACATCTTCCTGTATTTCCTTTGGTACTGCCGTCATTCTAGCTGCACCAAAAGTGTCTTTCCAGCAGCAGAATGTAATACGCAGTACTTTCCATTAAAAACATTAATTTGATTTTCCTTTGCAAACATTTGATTCACAGATGAATGAGTGAGAGTGAAGGAGACTCATGGTGACTGAGTGTGTACTTATAAAAATAATGAATACATAAATTAAAAGTTTCAAAGTACAGCCCTACCAAATATTAATTACATAGGGGAAAAGATTTGAGAAGTTGAGAAGACTGGCAGAAATTATCCTAATCAAGTGGCCAAAGTGAACATAACCAATAGTAGTAAAAATTGCAGTCATGTACTATTTAATAGGACTACTGTATAGCTTCTGTTTTATTTTTGCTTAGATATATAACCTGGATCTCATCATAAGGAAATACCAGAGAAGTCCAAATTGATAAATATTCTACTGGCAGAGACATTACTTTGCCAACTAAGGTCCATCTAGTCAAAGCTATTGTTTTTCCAGTAGTCATGTATGGATGTGAGAGTTGGACCATAAAGAAGGCTAAGTGCCAAAGAATTGAGGCATTCAAACTGTGGTGCTGGAGAAGACTCTTGGACAGCAAGGAGATCAAACCAGTCAATCCTAAAGGAAATTAACCCTGAATATTCACTGGAAGGACTGATGCTGAAGCTGAAGCTTCAATACTTTGACCACATGATGCAAAGAGCTGACTCATTGGGAAAGACCCTGATGCTGGGGAAGATTGAGGGCAGAAGGAGAAGGGGATGACAGAGGACGAGAGGGTTGGATGGCATCACCAACTCAATGGACATGAGCCTGAGCAAACTCCAGGAGATGGTGAAGAACAGGGAAGCCTGGAGAGTTGCAGTCCATGTGGTCAAAGTCGGACACGACTGAGCAACTGAACAACAACAAACTACTGGCCTGTGATTTTCTAAGTGTAAAGGTCAAGGTCCGTCTAGTCAAGGCTATGGTTTTTCCAGTGGTCATGTATGGATGTGAGAGTTGTACTGTGAAGAAAGCTGATCGCCGAAGAATTGATGCTTTTGAACTGTGGTGCTGGAGAAGACTCTTGAGAGTCCCTTGGACTGCAAGGAGATCCAACCAGTCCATTCTAGAGGAGATCAATCCTGGATGTTCATTGGAAGGACTGATGCTAAGGCTGAAACTGCAATACTTTGGCCACCTCATGTGACGAGTTGACTCACTGGAAAAGACTCTGATGCTGGGAAAGGTTGGGGGCGGGAGGAGAAGGGGACGACGGAGAATGAGATGGCTGGATGGCATCACCGACTCTGTGGACATGAGTTTGAGTGAACTCCGGGAGTTGGTGATGGACAGGGAGGCCTGGTGTGCTGTGATTCATGGGGTCGCAGAGAGTCGGACATGACTGAGCTACTGAACTGAACTGAACTGAACTGAAAGGTCATGAAGGTTAAGGCAGACCCTGCTCCAGGTTGAATGACATTAAAGAGACATTGATTCTAAAGAGGATCCTTCTGCTTTGGGAAAAAAAGCATGACTTGAGTGAGGAATAGATGGCATTAATATTTCAATATTACCTTTCTGATTTTGCTGGTTGTAACTGGTTATGTAGAGAATGTCTGTTTTACAGACTGTAATTGGTTATGTTTTACAGACTGTAATTGGTCATGTAGAGAATGTCTGGTAGGAAATGCATGAGAAAGTATTCAGGGGTGATGATGGAGCATTAGTTGGGTAACTTATTCTCAAATGGTTTAAGAAAGAGCTTTGTACTGTACCTGAAACTTTTCTGTAACTGTGGTTGCTTCAAAATACAAAATATGGAAGGGTTTTATGGAGGAGGCATTTGAATGGTAGCATGAAGGAAGACCCGGCTGAGCAAAGATAAAGATATTTTCAGGCTGAGGGTACAGGTGGGCTGGGTGGGCTAACTGAATCTCCCACTTAGCCACACACACACACACTGCCACGGTTCAGGGTAATCATTTCTGATGCAGACCATTGCAACAGCCTCTTCATGGGTCTTCTTGCCTCTAGGCAAGGAGTACAAAACATACTATGCTTTTAAGCTAACGATTTTAAACTTTGTATATCATAGACAAAGCTGCAAAGTATAGCTACAAAAAGGAGCTGGATAATTAGAAATAGCTGCAGTAAAACAAGCTCCAGTCTTGAAGCCTCTTTTGAGGAACCATCCTCTAAAGTGAGGTGTATGCTTAATCTATGTACTCTGAGAACCTGGATCTAGTTACTGAAACAAATCCCATACTTCTAAAGGCTACACATGTTTATTCCAGATGGTTGTGATGATACAGGAAGTTGAAAATGAGAAGCAAAAATGATTCATCATCACAACCCTAGTAACACCTGACAAATTTTCTACCATACTCCCGTACTCCCCCTATACACACTCATATAGATGTATGGGATAATTTTCTCTGTGTGGGTATTTTACTTAATAATTACACTGTAATCATCTTGTCTGGCTGTGAAATAATCTTTGAAAACATGATTTTTAAAATTACAGATATGTTACTATTGTTAGAAATTTAGATCTTTCACTCTATAATCAATAGTGCTGTGATGAGATGTTTTCTGTGTCTTTATTTTCTTAGGATAGCTCCTTAAAGTGTAATTGACCCAAATGCTAAATACTTCAGGGATTTTTATACAAATTAGGAAACTGAACTATAGAAATAATATATTAACTGAACTATAGAAACTGTGAACTATAATCACAGCATCTGGTCCCATCACTTACTGGCTATAATGTGAAAGGTACTAGAGATTTCCTTGTAAAAGTGGGTCATTTCCCCGAGTTTGGATTATTTTTTTTTAAAGACTGCCCAAAGTGTATCTTCAAATATTCTGCTTGGTCTTTACATCCTTCATAACTAAGAATATGAAGTGTGCTTTCTTAATAATTTCTCTTTTTGCTTGTTCATTATTAGTGTATAGAAATGCAATGTGCTAAGTCGCTTCAGTTGTATCCAACTCTTTGTGACCCTATGGACTACAGCCCACCAGGCTCCTCCATCCATGGGACTCTCTAGGGTGAGAATACTGAAGTAGGTTGCCATGATTTTGTATATTTATTTTGTCCTCTGCACCTTTTCTGTGTTCATTAAAAAAAAATAGTTTCTATTTTAATTTTTTTTGGTGGAGTCTATATCTATGAAATAGGAGAATGAAAAAGCTGGCTTAAAACTCAATAAGCAAAGCAACTAAGATCACAGCATCTGGTCCCATCACTTCCTGGCAAATATAAGGGATAAAAGTGGAAATAGTGACAGATTTTATTTTCCTGAGCTCCAAAATCACTGCGGATGGTGACTGCAGCCATGAAATTAAAAGATGCTTGTTCCTTGGAAGAAAAGCTATAAGAAACCTGGACAGCATATTTAAAAGCAGAGACACCACTTTGCTGAAAAGGGCCGTTTAGTCAAAGCTATGGTTTTTTGAGGAGTCATGTACGGATGTGAGAGTTGGACCATAAAAAAGACCAAGCACTGAAGAATTGATGCTCTCAAGCTGTGGTGCTGGAGTAGACTCTTGAGAGTCCCTTGGACAGTGAGGAGATCAAACCAGTCAATCCTAAAGGAAATCAACCCTGAATATTCATTGGAATGACTGATGCTGAAGCTGGAGCTCCAATATCTGGCCACATGATGTGAAGAGCTGACTCACTGGAAAAGACCCTGATGCTGGGAAAGACTGAGGGCAGGAGGAGAAGGGGGCAACAGAGGATGAGATGATTGGATGGCATCCTTGACTCACTGGACATTAGTTTGAGCAAACTCAAGGAGATAGTGAAGGTCAGGGAAGCCTGGCATGGTGTCCCTTTCTGGTTTTGATATCTGGGTAATGTTAGTCTTATTTAATGCATTAACATCTTACATTCCCTCCTGTTCAAATTTTTTGAAAAGTTTGAGAAGGATCAGTATTAAGTTTTCTTTGAATGTTTGGTAAAATTCACCTGTGAATCCATCTGGTCGGAACATTTGCTTTTTTGAGAGCTTTCTTTTTTTATGTTTTATTGCTGTTTCAAGTCTCTTTACTAGTGATTGGTCTTTTCAGATTTTCTATTTCTTCATGATTTGGTCTTGGAAAATTCTATGATTGATCCAAATAATTTATCCATTTCTTCTAGATTGTCCAGTTAGTTGGTGTATAGCTATTCAAAGTATTCTCTTACTAATCCTTTTCATTTATGTGGCAGCTGAAATTTTTTTTCCTCTTTCACTTTTGATTTTATTTGTCTAAGCCTTCTCTCTTTTTCCCTTAGTGAGTATAGCTAAACATCTGTCAAGTTTGTTTGTCTTTTCAAAGAAACAGTTCTTAGTCTCACTGATCTTTTCTATTGTCTTTTTGGTCTTTATTTCATTTATTTCTGTACTGATCTGTATTATTTCTTCCTTCTGTCCCTTTGGTCTTTGTTTTCTACTTCCTTTAGGTGTAAGTTTAGATTGTTTTTGAGATATTTTTCTTGTATTTTGAAGTAGACCTGTATTGCTGTGAAATATCCTCTTAGTATCATTTTTGCTGTCTCCCACAGATATTGGCATGTTGTATTTTTATTTTCACTTGCCTTCAAGTATTTGAAAATTTCTCTTTGGTTTCTTCATTGGTTCAATCGTTCTTTGATAGCATACTGTTTCACCTCCACATATTGGTGATTTCCCCAGCTTTCTTTTTATAGTTGATTTCTAGTTTTGTATTTTTGTGGTTGGAAAAGATGCTTGCTATGATTTTAATCTTTTGAAATTAATTGAAACTGGTTTGTCTCCCAATATATGGTCTATCCCTGAGAATGTTCTGTGTACACTTGTGTTCTGTTGCTTTTGAATGGAATGTTCTATGTATATCTGTTAGGTCTATCTGTTTCAATGTTTCATTTAAGGCCAAAGTTTCCTTGTTGACTTTCTATCCACTGATGTAAGTGCATTGCAAAATTTCCCAGCTGTTATTATGTTGCTGTCAGTTTTTCACTTTAGGTATGTTAATAATTATCTTACATATTTTGATGCTCCTATGTTGGACTGCAAGGAGATCCAACCAGTCCATTCTAAAGGAGATCAATCCTGGGTGTTCATTGGAAGGACTGATGCTAGAGCTGAAACTGCAATACTTTGGCCACCTCATGCGACGAGTTGACTCACTGGAAAAGACTCTGATGCTGGGAAAGGTTGGGGGCGGGAGGAGAAGGGGACGACAGAGAATGAGATGGCTGGATGGCATCACCGACTCTGTGGACATGAGTTTGGGTGAACTCCGGGAGTTGGTGATGGACAGGGAGGCCTGGCATGCTGTGATTCATGGGGTCGCAGAGAGTCGGACACGACTGAGAGACTGAACTGAACTGATAGGTGCATAACATGCTAAGTCACTTCAGTGGTGTCTGACTCTGTGACCCTATGGACCGTAGCCCTCCAGGCTCCTCTGTCCATGGGATTTCCCTGGCAAGAATACTGGAGTGCGTTGCCATTTCCTCCTCCAGTAGATCTTCCTGATCCAGGGATCAAATCCGAGTCTCTTACATCTCCTGCATTGGCAGGCTGTTTTTTGTTTTTTTCTTTTCCTTTTACCACTAGTACCACCTGGGATACATATTAATAAATTTATGTCTTGATGGAGTCTCCTAGAAGCAGCATCTAGTTGGGTCTTTTTTTCTAATCTAGCCAGCCACTCTGTGTCTTCTGATTGGTGAATTCAATCCATTTATATTTAGGATGGCTACTGATGAATGAGGATCTAGTACTGCCATTTTATCTTTCATTTTTTCTTTTTTTTAATTTATTTATTTTAATTGGAGTATAATTACTTTACAACATTTTGTGACTGCTCTATGTCTCCATTTTTTCTTTTTCTTTGTGTTTCTGTCTTCTATTTTAGTTTGATGGTTTCCTATGATTTTTTTCTCAGTTTCTTCTTTTTATATTTTGTGTCTCTGCTCTAAATTTTTGTTTTGTGGTTATCATAAGCTTTGTATCCATGTCTCACAGAAAAAATGTCAATTTTCCCATGATAGCATCGTATCTTCATTTGTCTATATAGGCTCCATAATTTAGCCCTTATTATTTATGAGTTCAATCAAACTGAAATAGCTATAGTTGCTTTCAGTGCTTACCCCTATTTTAACCTTTATGCTATAATTGTGTTTAACAGCTTATTCAGATACAGAGTTGCAATGTTTTGATTCTGTCACCTGATCAAAGTTTTATTTACTTTTGCCTTTTGTTTCAGGTAGAAGAGTTCCTTTCAACATCTCTTGTAAGGTAAGTCTAATGGTGATGAACTCCCTCGGCTTCTGTTTGTCTGGGAAAGTCTTTATTTTTTCTTCATATTTGAATAGTAACTTTGCTGCATATAATTTTTCGATGGGCAGTTTTTTATTTTTCAATATTTTGAATATGCCATTCCATTCTCTCCTGGACTGTAGAGTTTCTGCTGAGAAATATGCTGATAGCCTGGTGGATGTTCCTTTGTAGGTTGCTGTCTTTTTATCCCTGGTTGCCTTTAAAATTCTTTTTTAACCCTTGACTTTTGACAATTTCAATATAATGTATCTTGGAGAAGGTTTTTTTTTATTTTTAATTTTTTAATTTGTCTGCACAGAGCCTTAGTTGCAGCATGCAGGATCTAGTTTCTCGACCAAGGATTGAATCTGGACCCCCTGCACTGGGAGTAGGCAGTCTTAACTGCTGGATCACCAGGGAACTCCTAATAGGGTCTATTTTGCATTATTAAGAGCTGTATTAGCTTTGTGGACTTGCACATCCAGTTACTCCCCCAGGTTTGGGAAGTCCTCCGCTGTTACTTCTTTAAATAAGTTCTCGGCTCCCTTCTCCTTTTGGGATATCCCTTCATTTCGGAGAAGGCAATGGCACCTCACTCCAGTACTCTTGCCTGGAAAATCCCATGGACGGAGAAGCCTGGTAGGCTGCAGTCCGTGGGGTCGCGAAGAGTCGACACGACTGAGCGCCTTCACTTTCACTTTTATCTTTATGTTGCCTTTTCTAAAGGAGTCAGGTAGTTCTCATAGAGTTTCTTCATCAAAAAATTTAGTTCTCTCTCCTCATCTACCTGAATCATTTCTAGGTTTCTATCTTTTAATTCCATATGATCTGCTCTATTTCCAATGATTTCTAATGCACTGAGTTCTTAAGTTCCAGAATTTCTGTCTTGTTCTATTTTAGAGTTTCAATCTCTTTGGTAAAACATTATTTCTATTTGTTAATATTATCCCTGAGCTCATTGAACCGCCTATCTGAATTTTCTTCTAACTTGCTGTGTTTCTTCGCGACAGCTGTCTTGTGTTCTCTGTCAGATCACAGTCTTTCATGACTTTGTTTGGTTGCTGGAGAATCGTCATTTTCTTTTTGTGATTTTATGTGACCACGGTTTTTCATGGTGTCTTGATGTGCTACTCCCTTGCCAGCTCATTTGAAATAACAAATGTGTTTTTTCTTAAAAAAAAAAAAAAAAACAAAAACTTTTTGAAAACTTGTAACAATTCAACAGGTTGGTAATTAGAGGCCTTTCTTTCACTTTTCAGTAGGTGGCGCTACAGCACAAATTTTTGGTTTCTCTTACCTGCGCTTTCTCTGGTTATACACTATGAGTTGGCGCTTTCCGCCCCTGCCTTGTCACCATTGCTTGTGCCTCTGGGGCTGCTGGGGCCTTGCTACCTTCAGTGTCCCTCTGCTGCTGGTGTTGCCACTGGGGGCAGTGGGATGTTGACTTCTTTTGGTTGGTGAGCCAAGGTTGCAGGTGCCTCTGCCACATCTGGAATTGTCAGGTCAGCCAGGCCCACTGCCACTGCACCTGATCCCCTGCGCTGCAGGGAGGCCAGAGTCGTTGTGGCACCTCTGCTGCTGCCTCTGCATTCTCTGGGGCTGTGGCTGGAGGGGCTGGGATGGTGGGCACTGCCTCTATTGTTCCCTGGGTTCTGCTTGCTCTGTGCCGTTCCAATCCACAGAGGAGCCTTTGTTGAGTTATGGATGTTTTACGAGTTGTAGATTGAAGGGAAGAGACCGTGGGAGCATCATGAAGCCATGACGCTGATGTCACTATGGTGACAAATTGCTTTCAGCGACATTTAAAAAATTATTTATTTGTTTGGGCTGTACCAGGTCTTTGTTGCAGCATGCAGGATCTTTAGTTGCGGCATGTGGGATCTAATTCCTTGACCAGGGATCAAACCCAGGCCGCCTACATTGGGAATGTGGAATCTTAGCCACTGGACCACCAGGGAAGTCTGTTTAATGACATTTAAGAAAAGAATCCTCCTGCAAATCTCAGGAGGCATACCTCAGATTCCCAGTTCAGTTGACCCTGCTATACTTTCACTGCAAACCAGTTTATGCTCTTATACTTCCTATCCTGGCTCCCCAATCATATTATACATGCACAGAGGAATCATTTTGTTCTCTAAATCCCAGCTCCACCTACTGTGATCTGTGGATCAGAAGCATTCCATAAAGAATTTTTAATCCACTTCACTCACAGAATTAAAAGAACATTAACTTATGAATAGAATGAATAATGCTTCAACCATTTCTTGTGCTATTTTAAGAAGATGGTAATTGAAACAAGAGAGTCCTCAAGTGGTATTAAATCTTACAGTTAATAAAAGTTCTTCTAACTAAAGTAGCTGAAATTGTTTTTAGTTATTGCAAAATAAAAAAAAAATAATACTATGTTAAAAGTCATAATGATGGAGTCAAACAAAATAATTTCTTATACTTCGTTGACATTCACTGCTCTGCTTCATTGGATTATCTGCTCTGAGGATTCCATGGAGAATTTTAAAACATTTAAAAATGCTTTCTGTTCCTGTCCTACCCAATGATTATCTTCTTTAATCACCTGGTCAACAGATGCTTACACAATGCAAACTCATTTCCATGCCGCTGTAGGCAAAATGCAATTATGAAGGAAAATTTACTGCTGAGCTCATCACAGAACAAGGTCCCCAACTATGTATAAATGACTTTTGATTATCTACTACTTTGCATTCTCTCGTCAGCAGATACAGTTGCAAACTGAGTTAAAAACATCATTTTATTTGCAAAGTTGGGATTATCTCTTATAGCCGTGATACTTTCATTTCAGAGTTTTGAGAGTTCTCATGTGGGCTTTTATAATCTGCAAAGGTTCTGAAGAGGATTAAGTCTACAGGAGAAAAGGGATAAAATAATCAGTTTAAGAATAAGTATTTGATATATACTATTCTTATTATCATCACTGTGTGTGTGTGTGTGTACATTCTGATAAGCCTTGGCTAATTCACAGCAGCTCAGGTTTGACCAATGGGTTATAATTTGCTACCTACTATCCTTGAAGATGCTAAAGCTGAAGTTCCAGTATTTTGGTCATCTGATGTGAACAGCCGACTCATTGGAAAAGTCCCTGACGCTGAGAAAGATTGAGGGCAGAAGGAGAAAGGGGTGTCAAAGGATTGGATGGCTGGATGGCATCACTGATGCAATGGACATGAACTTGGGCAAACTTTGGGAGATGGTGAAGGACTGCCAGGCCTGGTATGCTGCAGTCTATGGGATTGCAAAGAGTCAAACATGACTGGATGACTGAACAACAACATCCTTAAAGATACTCAGAGATAACCTGGTTGCCCAGGGGTACCATGGCCTGGTCTGCTCCTCTGTGAGATGAGCCCATGTGCTTTCTGACCAAGGTGTTGGTGCAGAGGCCGGAAGGTGAGGGCTGTGCTGGAGTAGGCTGAGCCTTCCTCAGAAAAAGTACTTTAATTCCAGGGACTTCCCTAGTGTTCCAGTGGTTAAGACTCCATGCTTCTACTGCAAGGGGCATGGGTTCCATCCCTGGTTGGGGAAGTAAGATTCCTGGGCTGGGAATGGCCCAGAGTGGTAGTTTTTTAGGAATCCAATGTGTCTTGCACCTGCACATCTGAGTTCTGTTGGTGAGGAAGTTTTTCATTTTCTCCTACAGCACCTCTGGCTCCTTGAGTCATGCCCAGGCCTGCACCTCTCCAGCCTGGGGGACCTTCTCCTTGGCTAGCTGTTGCTTCTGCTCCAGGTTCTTGACCTGCTTCCAGGCTGTCAGCTCCGAGCACTCACTGGTGTCCTCCAGCATCTTGTACTTTTCCAGGACCTGGCCTGGGCTTGCTTCACTTTATCCTGAACCTTGGGCACTAACTTCAGCCCAAGGATATGCACAGTCTGGCAGTACTGAGAGTCATGCTGGGTCCATATGGAGAAAAGTCCCTGATGCTGGGAAAGATTGAAGGCAAAAGGAGAAGGGGGTGGCAGAGGATGAGATGGGTAGGTAGCATCACTGACTCAATGGACATGAATCTGAGCAAACGCAGGGAGATAGTGGAGGACAGAGGAGCCTGGCGTGCATCGGATACAACTTCGGGGCTGAAGAGCAACAACCATGTGGAGCACCACATGCCTGCTCTTGGACTTGGCCTGTGGGGTTGTGTGGTGGGTCTTCCAGCCCTTCACCAGGAGCAGCAGTGGGGTACTCTCCAAGGTCGTGTGTTATTATCATTTTTATGTCACACCTCAAAGTAGGTGCTACTGTTGCTATTTTATAGATGAGAAAACCAAGGATTTTGACCCAATGGAGCCCTGGATGTGAATCCAGGCTTGGTTACAACCACTGGCTCAGTGGTCTTTTGCAAGTAGAATATCAGTATTGAAGGCCACTGTGCTCCAGGCAAGGTGATAGGAATACAATAACACTGAGATAATTCCTGCCCCTAAGGCCTTAGGAAGCATCACTATGAACAAAGCTAGTGGAGGTGATGGAATTCCAGTTGAGCTATTTCAAATCCTAAAAGATGATGCTGTAAAAGTGCTGCACTCAATATGCCAGCAAATTTGGAAAACTCAGCAGTGGCCACAGGACTGAAAAAGGCCAGCTTTCTTTCCAATCCCAAAGAAAGGCAATGCCAAAGAATGCTCAAACTACCGCACAGTTGTACTCATCTCATGCTAGCAAAGTGATGCTCAAAATCCTCCAAGCCAGGCTTCAACAATTCATGAATCATGAACTTCTGTATGTTCAAGCTGGGTTTAGAAAAAGCAGAGGAACCAGAGATCAAATTCCCAACATCTGTTGGATCATCAAAAAAGCAAGAGAAATACCAAAAGAACATCTACTTCTGCTTTATTGACTATGCCAAACCTTTGACTGTGTGGATCACAATAAACTGTGGAAGATTCTTAAAGAGATGGGAATACCAGACCACTTGACCTGCTTCCTAAGAAATCTGTATGCAGGTCAAGAAGCAACAGTTAGAAACTGACATGGAAAAGACTGGTTCCAAATAAGAAAAGGAGTATGTCAAGGCTGTATATTGTCACCCTGCTTATTTAACTTATATGCAGAGTACATCATGCGAAATGCCAGGCTGGATGAAGCACAAGCTGGAGTCAATATTGTCAGGAGAAATATCAATAACCTCAGGTATACACGACTGAAGCGACTTAGCAGCAGCAGCCGCAGGTACACAGATGACACCAGCCTTGTGGCAGAAAATGAAGAAGAACTAAAGAGCCTCTTGATGAAAGTGAAGGAGGAGAGTGAAAAAGCTGGCTTAAAACTCATCATTCAAAAAATGAAGATCATGGCATCCAGTCCCATCACTTCATGGCAAATAGATGGGGAAACAATGGAAAGAGTGGCTGACTTTATTTTTGGGGGCTCAAAAATCACTGCAGATGGTGACTGCTGCCATGAAATTAAAAGAGGCTTGCTCATTGGAAGAAAAGCTGTGACCTAGACAGCATATTAAAAAGCAGAGACATTACTTCGTCGACAAAGGTCCATTTAGTCAAAGCTATGGTTTTTCTAGTAGTCACATATGGGTGTGAGAGTTGGACCATAAAGAAAAACTGAGCACTGAAGAATTGATGCTTTTGAACTGTGGTACTGGCAAAAACTCTTGAGAGTCCCTTGGACTGCAAGGAGATCAAACCAGTCAATCCTAAAGGAAATCAGCCCTGAATATTCATTGGAAGGACTGATGTTGAAGCTGAAACTCGAATACTTTGGCCACCTGATGTGAAGAACTGACTCATTGGAAAAGATCCTGATGCTGGGAAAGATTGAAGGCAGGAGGAGAAGGGAAAGACAGAGGATGAGATGGTTGGATGGCATCACAGAGTTAATGGACATGAGTCTGAGCAAGCTCCAGGAGTTGGTGATGGACAGGGAAGCCTGTTGTGCTACAGTCCATGGGGTCGCAAAGAGCTGGACACAACTGAGTGACTGAACTGAACTGAACTGAACTGAAGAAGTGTAATCTTTAAGTTAAGAAACTGCAGTTGCAAGTGATGGAAAACCCAAACTGAAGTGACCTGAGGAAAAACAGGAAATAACCCACATGTCATTAAACTGTCTGAGGACAAGACTGATTTGAGATTGACCTAGGGCTTCAAGTGATATTCTATCTCTCCATTTTTTTGGCCCCACTTTATTTTTGGTTCATTCTGCAGCCTCCTGTTCTGCAATGACTTTTGGCATAAGTCTGTATTCAGGCTCCCCAGGCTAAGTGTCTATTAGTTCTCCTTGGGCACACGCTCATCCGTGGACCAAGCACTCAATGACTTTGCTCTCGATCAAGTGTGAGATCTCTGGGCCAGTTGGAGTCAGTGCCCCCAGAAATATGGAACTTATTGTAAGAGATGGGACTGTCCCCCAGGGAGAAATTTATTAACCAGGAGAAAGATCTTATAGAACCTGGGAGGCAGGGGAAAATGTTTACAACAAAGGTGAAAGCATTAAGAGACTAGACATTTATACCCTACAAAGCACAAAATCCTGCAGAGACACGTAAGAGGAATATTTGACTCAGTCCTGGCCAAGTAAGGGCAGTAGACCTGGGGAAATAGTGCTTAAGTTGAAAGCTGAAAGACAAGTAGGGGTAACAACCTATCCTGGGTTGGAGAGGTAAGCAGAGATCAGACAGGTCCTGGATGGAGTTTGAATTTTTATCATCAGGGCATTTGGAATAGGTGATTGCCTATTTTATCAGGAGGGCACTTGGAATGCAGATCACCTTCTGTATCATAAAGTATTTGTTTTGGAATCTGCCCTAAATTTCCCCTCATATTTTTATCTTAACTTTTCTCTGTTCTACTTGCTATCTCGAGGCCAGCTAGGCACTCTGCTTGTTTCCTACATATCACTTTTTCTGTGTTCTATGTCACACACATCTACTTGGATTAAGGAGGTCATTCTTAGCATCAGCTCTGATGAATTGACCCTGGGGAATTTCTAGATTCCTAAACTGAATAATGGCCTTAACAAAGCACTTCTGTCCATAAAGGAATTTAATATTTGACAGAAGTGGCCTTTACATTTAAAGGTGATTTATTTATGAAAGGAGTTGGGATCACCTAGAGGCCATCAAGAAAAACAAAATATTAGATGCCTACCTTACACCAAATAAATACCGAATGGATTAATCCCTTACATATAAAAATCATAATACCAGATAAAAACTAGGGAGTTTCTTAAAACATAATCTTGTATTAATAATGACTTATAAATATGAAACAAAACCTGCTGCTGCTTAGTTGCTCAGTCGTGTCCAACTCTGTGTGACCCTATGGACTGGAATCTCCCTTGGCTCCTCTGTCCATGGGATTCTCCAGGCAAGAACACTGGTGTGGGTTGCCATGCCCTCAAATTCACGTATTTATTAAAACTAGACAATTCTGTAAGACAAAAATTATCATTAACAGAATCAAAAGACAAATGTCATACTATGAAAAATACATGTAATTCAGATTATGTATTGAGTTCCCTAAAATCAGTCAGAAAAAAGACAACCACCCCCAAAAGAAAATCTTATACAGAATATAAACAGAGTTCACAGAAAGGAATGTTAACGTTTTTTTAAACTGTGAAAAAAAAGAAGTCTCATTATTGGAAGGAGGTCAAATGAAACGACTGTGAGGTTCTATTTTTACTTATCAGATTATCAAAATCCATCAATTTTGACGGTACACATTGTGTCAGTGACTGTGGAAAAACAGGCACCCTATGTGCTGCTGCCAAGAATTTCCGCTAACATAGATGTTCCAGAGAAGAATCTGTCAACAGCTATCAAAGTGACCAATTCATGTACACTTTGACTAGCAAATCCACTTATAGGAAAGTTTTTTTTTAAATTTTTATTTAATAAATGGTACAAAGCACAATGCCAAAAACATTAACGGTTAAGATTTCACCAAATGAAAAAATACTATGGAATACACAGTTGTAAAAAGCTACATTAAGTTATTTTACAACTGCCTCAGGCTGCATAAAGAAAAAAAAAACCCAATGCCATACCTAAGTTATCCCTCTCTCAAAATAATGCCATTTATGTTATAAACCATGAGCACCCCATCAAAAGATGGGAACTGCTTTTGTTAATTCATATATATATATATGACTGTATCACTTTGCTACACACCTGAAACAAACACAACACTGTAAATAAAATATAGTACAATATAAAATAAAAATAAGTAACAGACCTTTGGGGCTTTACACAGAGTTAGAGTTCCTATCACAGGGATAACAGAGGGAAAGTTGTTTTTACAAGGGTATTATTGTCACCCTGCTTATTTAACTTATATAAAGAGTACATCATGAGAAATGCTGGGCTGGAGGAAGCACAAGCTAAAATCAAGATTGCCGGGAGAAATATCAATAACCTCAGATATGCAGATGACACCACCCTTATGGCAGAAAGTGAAGAGGAACTCAAAAGCCTCTTGATGAAAGTGAAAGAGGAGAGTGAAAAAGTTAGCTTAAAGCTCAACATTCAGAAAACTAAGATCATGGCATCCAGTTCCATCACTTCATGGGAAATAGATGGGGAAACAGTGGAAACAGTGGCTGACTTTATTTTCCTGGGCTCCAAAATCACTGCATATGGAGACTGCAGCCGTGAAATTAAAAGATGCTTACTCCTTGGAAGGAAAGTTATGACCAACCTAAACAGCATATTAAAAAGCAGAGACATTAGTTTGCCAACAAAGGTCTGTCTAGTCAAGGCTATGGTTTTTCCCGTGGTCATGTATGGATGTGAGAGTTGGACTGTGAAGAAAGCTGAGCGCCGAAGAATCGATGCTTTTGAACTGTGGTGTTGGAAAAGACTCTTAAGAGTCCCTGGGACTGCAAGGAGATCAAACCATTCAATCCTAAAGGAAATCAACCCTGAATACTCATTGGCAGGACTGATGCTGAAGCTGAAGCACCAATACTTTGGCCACCTGATGAGAAGAGCTGACTCATTGGAAAAGACCCTGATGCTGGGAAAGACTCGGGGCAGGAGGAGAAGCGGGTGACAGAGGATGAGACGGTTGGATGGCATCACTGATTCAATGGACATGCGTTTGAGCAAACTCCGGGAGATAGTGAAGGTCAGGGAAGCGTGATGTGCTGCAGTCCCTGGGGTCACAGAGTTGGACACAACTGATCAACTGAACAATAAGCAACAACAACCACACTAATTAAATAAATCATGGATCATTTATACATGAAATATGATGCAACCGTTATAAACAATAATGCAGCATGAAAAAAATCTCCAAAATATAAGAAAACAAGTGGGTGCATAACCATGTTTATAGTGTGACACCACATATGTGTCACATATGCTGGTACTTGAATTTGATATCTCTGGCAGAACACACAAGAAATTGATTTTGTTCTGTCTCTAGGATAAGAAACTGGGGCCTGAAAGACAGGGGTGGGAAGGACAGTTCCTTCGTGCATATATTAATGTATTTGAAAAATCTCTCTCCTCCCCCAAGTATAGCTGTCCTTTCATGCTCTGAAAGGTCAGCTGACCCCTCTAACTTTTTTGGTCTTCTCCTGAAATGAAGCTCTCTCTTCTTAATGCTCACATCTTCCAAAGACTATGTACCTAGCTATTTGATGAGATATGCACATAGACCCTTTATAAAGTATAAAACATTAGGGTTCCCAAGTGGCTTAGTGGTAAAGAATCTGCCTGCAATGCAGGAAATGCAGGTTTGATCTCTGGATCGAGAAGATTCCCTAGAGAAAGGAAATAACAACCCACTCAAACATTCTTACCTGGGAAATCCCATGGACAGAGGAGCCTGGTGGACTATAGTCCATTGGGTCACAAAAGAGTCAGACACGATTGGAAGACTAAACAACAATAACAAAAATGTATAAAACACTGAACACAGGTAAGGAATAACTGTTATAAATACTAGTCTAATATGTTGAGTCATATTAATTTGACAAGTGAAGCAAGGAAAAGTTGGAGCAGAAAAATAAATTTCCCTTATCTTAAGTAGATTTAAACTTTCGTCTTTTCTGTGGGTTTAGCCTCTTCTTGTCAGAGAAAGAACTATATCTTCCCAAAGTTTAGTACGGTGCTTAGTTCACTGTGGGTGTTTAACGAATGTTAAATAATAATAACATCTATTTATGGATCATTGCCCCACCTGATAATCCTTTTCCTCCATTGAATCACACCTTCTAGCAAGCCATTTTTAAAATGTATTCCTAACTAAATTAGGGTGCAGTAACTCACAGTGAGAATTGATATTTATATAAAAAGGAGAACTGGCACAAAACCAATGATTTAAACTGCAACTTTCCAATTCTTTCTTGGTGGCATTAATAACGTTGCCCTTTGGAAATGTCTTTTCTTCTTTCAAATACCATGTTATAATTGTGATAGGCTGGCTAGAGGGGGGAGTCTTCCCAGTGGCTGGGTTTTTTTCTCCCCTTTGCTTTTATATTTTGTGATATGCCATGGGGGAAGGGAATCAAGGGGGAATAATAATCTAAGTTTAACCTTTAATTATTGCTTTTAACTTCATCTCTGGTTTCATAGTCTTCCTGCTCTTTAAGCTATATCCCTCCATGTCTATGGACCATGAATCCACATGGGCTGAGATAAATGATCTCTGAAGGTCCCTCCAATTTAGACACTACATGTTTCTTTAGAAAAGATGTATACTTTATGTGTCTCATATTGTTTTCTTGTGTGTGAAGAATTCTGTCTGCTGTTGTGCAGTTGCTAAATCATGTCTGACTCTGTGATCCCATGGACTCAAGCATGCCAGGCTTTCCTGACCTTCACCATCTCTTGGATTTTGCTCAAATTCATGTCCATTGAGTCGGTGATGCCATCCAACCATCTGGCCCTCCGTTGCCCGCTTCTTCTCCTGCCCCCAATCTTTCCCTGCATCAGGGTCTTTTCCAAGAATCAGCTCTTTGCATCAGGTGGTCAAAGTATTGAAGCTTCAGCTTCAGCATCAGTCTTTCCAATGAATATTCAGGATTGGTGTCTGTTTAATAAACTTGAATAAAATATGAACTCTTTAAAAGGATCAAAATTCTCCATAGGTGCATGGAGCTGAGTTTCTGAAACTCTAGTGTAATAAACATGCATATGCATATATCTAAGGCATCACAAAATTAGTCATTCTTACTTGGCATGCCTTTTTGCTGCCTGGGAAACTCCTATTCAGCCTTTAAAAATCAGCCCAAATGTCATCTCCTTTCTGAATCTTTCCCCAACAAAGAAGAGGTGGCAGCCCCTTCACTGCTTGCAGACCACCGTCCAACCTTGCAGCTCCTCTCTCGAACTCTGTGCCAATCTGTCTTTGTGACTGTACCTCCCACCAGACTATGAGCTCCTTGTCAGCAAGCGTGTTTCCCTTTCATCTTTGAGTCTGCAGTGGCCAGAGCATAGGAAGTGCTCAACAGATATTTCCTGAAGGGAGGAATGAATAAAGGGTTGGAAGTAAGGCGTTCTGGGTTCTAGTCTCAGCTCTGCTGCTAATCATATGTGGTCCTGAGCAGCTTGATGGAACTTTTCCAGATTTCAGTTTCCTCAAGAATAAAATGAAGGAATATTTTAGAAGCTCTCAGCCCTATTTGATGATTTTGTTTTTTAAATTATTTTTAAGACTATTAACCCCTTTGGGCAGAGATTCTATCTTCTGTGTCATTGTACATAGCACGCTGTTTCATAAAAACTTGTTAAATTGCTCAGAAAAGCATGAATCAAAAAAGTAATTTATGATTGAGTTGTTGGATAAATGACTGGTGTCACTTCAAATCAGGAGACTTGTCCTTCTGCACAGTTAGATTTAAAAGAGCATCCATCATATAAAATTTTTTGTTCACATTCTGATGCCTCTTCAAATCTGAAGGGCAGAAGCAAAGCAGAAGCAGCCGGGTTTCGTAGAGACAAGAGTTAATAATGATAACTGTTGTCACGAACAGATTTCACTTATTGAGCACTTATTTTGTGCCGGTAAATGATATAGATTTACTCTAATTTTCAACCAACCTTTCAAAACTTTAGAAAATAACCAAATCAGACCTTAGAAAAGTTATGTAACTTGCTGTTCCAATTATCTACTGCGAAATGGCAACCTACTCCAGTACTCCGGCCTGGAAAATCCCAAGGATGGAGGAGCCCAGTAGGCTATAGTCCATGGGGTCGCAAAGAGTCAGACATGACTGAGCAACTTCACTTCATGTGCTTTCTTGGAGCAGCTGTGAAGAGATATCCCATGCCCAAGGTAAGAGAAACCCAAATAAGACAGTAGGTATTGCGAGGGGGCATCAGAGGTCAGACACACTGAAATCATAATCACAGGAAACTAGTCGATCTGATCACATGGACCACAGCCGAATGTGGTCCACTGGAGAAGGGAATGCCAAACCACTTCAGTATACTTGCCTTGAGAACCCCATGAACAGTATCAAAGGGCAAAATGATAGGATACTGAAGGAGGAATTCCCCAGGTCGGTAGGTGCCCAGTATGCTACTGGAGATCAGTGGAGAAATAACTCTAGAATGAATGAAGGGATGGAGCAAAACCAATACCCAGTTGTGGATGTGACTGGTGATAGAAGCAAGGTCCGGTCCTGTAAAGAGCAATATTGCATAGGAACCTGGAATGTTAGGTCCATGAATCAAGGCAAATTGGAAGTGGTCAAACAGGAGATGGCAAGAGTGAACATAGACATTTTAGGAATCAGTGAACTAAAATGGACTGGAATGGGTGAATTTAACTCAGATGACCATTATATCTACTACTGTGGGCAGGAATCCCTTATAAGAAATGGAGTAGCAATCATGGTCAACAAAAGAGTCTGAAATGCAGTACTTGGATGCAATCTTAAAAATGACAGAATGATTTCTGTTCGTTTCCAAGGCAAACCATTCAATATTACAGTAATCCAGGCCTATGCCCCAACCAGTAACGCTGAAGAAGCCGAAGTTGAACGGTTCTATGAAGACCTATAAGACCTTTTAGAACTAACACCCAAAAAAGATGTCCTTTTCATTCTAGGGGACTGGAATGCAAAAGTAGGAAGTCAAGAAACACCTGGAGGAACAGGCAAATTTGGCCTTGGAGCACGGAATGAAGCAGGGCAAAGGCTAATAGAGTTTTGTCAAGAGAATGCACTGGTCATAGCAAACACCCTCTTCCAACAACATAAGAGAAGACTCTACACATGGACATCACCAGATGGTCAACACCGAAATCAGATTGATTATATTCTTTGCAGCCAAAGAGGGAGAAGCTCTATACAGTTAGCAAAAACAAGACCAGGAGCTGACTGTGGCTCAGATCATGAACTCCTTATTGCCAAATTCAGACTTAAATTGAAGAAAGTAGGGAAAACCACTAGACCATTCAGATATGACCTAAATCAAATCCCTTATGATTGTACAGTAGAAGTGAGAATAGATTTAAGGGACTAGATCTGATAGATAGAGTGCCTGATGAACTATGGACGGAGGTTTGTGACATTGAACAGGAGACAGGGACCAAGACCATCCCCATGGAAAAGAAATGCAGAAAAGCAAAATGGCTGTCTGAGGAGGCCTTACAAATAGCTGTGAAAAGAAGAGAAGCAAAAAGCAAAGGAGAAAAGGAAAGATATAAGCATATGAATGCAGAGTTCCAAAGAATAGCAAGGGGAGATAAGAAAGCCTTCCTCAGTGATCAATGCAAAGAAATAGAGGAAAACAACAGAATAGGAAAATCAAGAGATCTCTTCAAGAAAATTAGAGATTCCAAGGGAACATTTCATGCAAAGATGGGCTCGATAAAGGATAGGAATGGTATGGACCTAACAGAAGCAGAAGATATTAAGAAGAGGTGGCAAGAGTACACAGAAGGACTGTACAAAAAAGATCTTCATGACCAAGATAGTCATGATAACGTGATCACTGACCTAGAGCCAGACATACTGGAATGTGAAGTCAAGTGGGCCTTAGAAAGCATCACTATGAACAAAGCTAGTGGAGGTGATAGAATTCCAGTTGAGCTATTTCAAATCTTGAAAGATGATGCTGTGAAAGTGCTGCACTCAGTATGCCAGCAAATTTGGAAACCTCATCAGTGGCCACAGGACTGGAAAAGATCAGTCTTCATTCCAATCCCAAAGAAAGGCAATGCTAAAGAATGCTCAAACTACCGCACAATTGCACTCATCTCACACGCTGGTAAAGTCATGCTCAAAATTCTCCAAGCCAGGCTTCAGCAGTATGTGAAACATGAACTCCCAGATGTTCAAGCAGGTTTTAGAAAAGGCAAAGGCACCAGAGATCAAATTGCCAACATCTGCTGGATCATGGAGAAAGCAAGAGAGTTCCAGAAAAACATCTATTTCTGCTTCATTGACTATGCCAAAGCCTTTGAGTGTGTGGATCACAATAAACTGTGGAACATTCTGAAAGAGATGGGAATACCAGACCACCTGACCTGCCTCTTGAGAAACCTGTATGCAGGTCAGGAAGCAACAGTCAGAACTGTACATGGGACAACCGACTGGTTCCAAATAGAAAAGGAGTACGTCAAGGTTGTATATTGTCACCCTGCTTATTTAACTTATATGCAGAGTACATCATGAGGAACGCTGGGCTGGAAGAAGCATAAGCTGGAATCAAGATTGCTGGAAGAAATATCAATAACCTCAGATATGCAGATGACACCACCCTTATGGCAGAATGTGAAGAGGAACTCAAAAGCCTCTTGATGAAAGTGAAAGAGGAGAGTGAAAAGGTTGGCTTGAAGGTCAACATTCAGAAAAAAAAGATCATGGCATCTGGTCCCATCACTTCATGGGAAATAGATGGAAAAACAGTGGAGACAGTGTCAGACTTTATTTTTTTGGGCTCCAAAATCAGTGCAGATGCTGATTGCAGCCATGAAATTAAAAGACACTTACTCCTTGGAAGGAAAGTTATGACCAACCTAGATAGCATATTAAAGCAGAGACATTACTTTGCCAACTAAGGTCCGTCTAGTCAAGGCTATGGTTTTTCCAGTGGTCATGTATGGATGTGAGAGTTGGACTATGAAGAAGGCTGATCACCAAAGAATTGATGCTTTTGAACTGTGGTGTTGGAGAAGACTCTTGAGAGTCCCTTGTACTGCAAGGAGATCCAACCAGTCCATTCTAGAGGAGATCAATCCTGGGTGTTCATTGGAGGGACTGATGCTAAAGCTGAAACTGCAATACTTTGGCCACCTCATGCGACTAGTTGATTCACTGGAAAAGACTCTGATGCTGGGAAATGTTGGGGGCGGGAGGAGAAGGGGACGACAGAGAATGAAATGACTGGATGACATCACCGACTCCATGGACATGAGTTTGAGTGAACTCCGGGAGTTGGTGATGGACAGGGAGGCCTGGCGTGCTGTGATTCATGAGGTCACAGAGAGTCGGACACGACTGAGCGACTGTACTGATGTAACAAAACCTCCCAAGCAGAATATATATAACAACTACTTCATCATGCTTCCGAATTCTGTGGGCCAGGCATTCAGACACACATGGTAGGTGTACTTTGTTTCTGCTCCTATTGGTAAAATTTCCTTGCATTATTTACTTTTAGCTAGTCTGGTGTTTGTGTGTGTGTGTGTGTGTGTAAGTTAGGAATCCCTAGATGGACTAGGCTGGCTGTTGGCACTGCCTGGGAAGGTGAGCCTGGGATTACGCATAACGCTTGCTAGGGCAGTGGTCCTCAACCCTGGCTGCACGCACATTAGAAACATACACAAAATGCTAATAACTATAACTTACTCCGGAACTTCTAAGTTAGAATCTATGGGGGTAGGGCCAGACAATGATTTTTTTAAAAAAAAATTTCCCAAGAATAAAATATGCAGTCAATTTCGAGAACTACTGCACTAAGGAATTTGAATGCTTTCAGTTGAGTATCATTGAGACTTCCTGGAGTGGGACTCATAGAAGGTGAGAGAGTTGGGGCAGATACCATGACAAGAATGGGAGTATCATGATCAGACAAGGTGCCTTAAGTGGAGGGCGAGGAGACTCAGAGCTGCCTTGTGTCAGAGATAACTCTGGTCCCATTTTGGGTCTGAGCAGCAGTGCACATGCCCCAGGATTGACCTAGGTGCTCCTCGAACAGCTTCCCTGACGGGGTAAGAAGCCCGGGATGCTGAGTCCCTCAATGCAGGATTGGTTTGGAAGGTTGCATATGGGGCACGGAGGGGAACAGTGATTGGGGACTTGACTTATGGGCTTCCCTGGTGGTTCAGATGGTACAGAATCCACCTGCAATGTGGGAGACCTGGGTTGAATCCCGGGGATGGGAAGATCCCCTGGAAAAGGGAACTGGCTACCCACTCCTGTATTCTTGCCTGGAGAACTCCATGGACAGAGGAGCCTAGCAGGCTACAGTCCATGGGATTGCAAAGAGTCGGACACGACTGAGCGACTTTCCAGTTTCACTTGGCTTACAGAGGCAATGGAAAGGAGGCAGAAGGTGATACTAACTGAGCAGATTTGCTTTTGAAGCAACAGCTGGGTCAACACAGTCCATGGGTGGACGGAACAGAGCAAATTTGGAGAATATGTTTCTAATGATGTTTGTTTTCATTTCTTTTAACGGTACTATATTGTTTCACTTGTTAACTAGAAATGAGCAATTGTAAGTTTATGCAAAAGTCATCATTCTTATGAATGAAATAATTCTTCCTAATTGCAGGACATTAAAAAAATAAGGATACCAAAATTAATAAATATTTGTTATTTTAAAAGGTATATTTTGCTGTAGTTTTCATTTAGTTCCTCAGCTCTGTGAATCACTGTTTTAAGAAAATTCAAGATACTTTAAAGACTTTTGTTCCAACTGTAATTTATCATTATTGTAAGGAGAAGTCAAAGTAATATGGTGCAATTGCACCATGTCCTCGTTTAACTTAGACAAATCTGACTACCCATGCTTGAAAAAAAAAATACAAAGGCAGAGGAAGGAAGAAATAATTTAAATACTGCAAATGGTTCTGCTCTATTACTAAATAAGTATATCACATTTTCTTGTGTTTCTCATGTTGAAAGCATCTTGCTGATTGTGATCTTTGTGCTTATTGTTTAGAATAAACGATTTATGCATATTTATGCATATTTGTTACTAAATATAGTTATCACATAAAACTGCAAAAATTCATGTATATAGTACTTAGTGGGCAATGTGCAGGACGTTTATGAATAATTGTCAGTACATTTGATTTTTGTCTTGTGTGCTAATAACCTACCCCATCCTGTAAGAAATGATTCCAATGCATATTATTTTATTCCCACAGATGAACTTTCTTTATAATCACATGATTATTTAGTTTTTATAACTAGAGGGCTGGTTATCAGGAAGGCTTCCCTAGCATGCATTGCCCCAAGTAAGATACCTCTCTTTTTACTCCAAAGCACCCAGTGCATACCCTCTACTAGAGTTTTCTGGAATTATGTTCTGACCTATATAGCAAATTTTGCTTGCCTGCTTGTCCCACTCCTGAGACTATGAGTGCCTTGGAAAGAGAGTTGGTTCATTGTATTTCCAAAGCTGGGCATAGTGTTTGGTGTATAGCAGGTACTTGGCAAGTGTTCACAGGACAAATGATGATATTAATCTCTCCATATCTGTATTTGACTAGTTTCACAGCTGGTTAAAATAATGTATATCCAATCCTTGCCATTTATGACCCAAACAACTTCAGACAAATGGTTTGTGTTTATTTTTTTTTTCTTTACCTGCTCCAGGGTTGAAAACCACACACCACATTTTATAAGCTGCTCCATTGTTCACCCCCAAGAAATCCTTCTTCACGTGCAAACAGAATGTCCCTGCTTTATCTTCTTTGCCTACTCTTTGTGAACAGGTGAACGGTACACACACAAAAAAATGCTCTCAGGAAGGCAGTTCTTACTTAGAAGATTAGTCATGGGAATTAAAGGTGAAACAGAAGCATAAGGCATGGGTTGTTTATTTGCTTTTTCTGTGTGATTGACATCAGCCTCAGTAGTCTTTGGTGGTGTTGGTGCCCTTCTGCATGGATGTATTCATATTCATGCATTTATTTCCCTGCATGTTTTCCAGTATTTGCAGATGCCCAGAGTCTGGGACTGAGCCATGTTCCCTTTGGGAAGGACTTAATGAACCTACTGAGGGCTACAGTGGAGCAGGGCCATTTTCACACCTTTCAAGGATGGGGCCACACACACCATTTCAGATTTAATTTGTGTTTATTCTTAATTCCAGGAACTCACATCACATTCTTAACTTTCTAGCAGGTCTGACACTCCTCTCAATGCCATTCATGAGCATGGATGCCTGGAGCCTGATCTCATGTCACAAGTTCACACATTTGTTACTGATCTTCCCGGCTGTGCATATCAGCCTGCGACTTTGCTATGACAGCAACGTATTAAGGGGATCTGGAGTAATTAAAGGGCTCAGATTTAAAAGAGCTTACTTAGGAGAAGTGCTACAGAGGACCTGAATTTGGACTAGGGTAAAAAGTGTGGAATATGCCCTCATTTTCACTTGCTACCCATTTCTGACTTCAGGATCCACCCAACGATGTATATTTGTGTGTATGCATGCGCGGACATGACAAAATGAAGGTGACAGTCACTGCTCAGTGAAATGACCTCAACCTTCCTCTTTTGCTCAGCATCCTGCTCCTTATTCTTCGCCCACAGTCAGAGCTTCTCAACAGCCATAGAGACACCTCTGGCCAACCATATCGCTCTGACGCACTCGGCAAAAGAAGGGCATGGAAGTGAATCATTAAATCTGCTGATAAGGAGAAGAAAATTAATTAGAATAACCAGATGCTCAGGAAAAGAGTAATAAAATTGGATCCAAAGCTTGGACAAATTAAACTCATATAATTGATTTTCGTCACCTCTTAGCCTCATTCAAGTGGGATGTGAAAGAATGGAAAAGAGTTAAAAGTCAAGTAGAAAAATAAACTGAGCCAGACAAATCTTTCTCTTTTACTTCATATGTGATCTCAGATTGAAATGTTTAGCATTATAATTAGGTCTGAGTTTTAATTGTAAAGGCATGAAGAGAGGATTTGAAAACATGTAAAAAAAAAAATTCGACTTCCATAGCAACAAGAGATTTTCTGAATCAAGTGAACAGCAGGAATACTAAAAAAAGAAAAACCGACTTCCTGAATACTGGAAACCAAACCAGGAAAGGATATAGTGGTATTTGGAAATACAATCAGGTTCTGTTAATTGTTCCTTGCTTTGTTTTTATCACTGGCACAGTATTATTCTCTATTATAATTAGAGAAACATATAGTATATGTATAAAAGAATTCAGAACCTATATTCTGACACACCAGTGTGGGGAAAAAGAAGTGTTTTTAATATGGGTTTTCTGTGACTCAAGTGGCAGAAATAAAATCAACATGGAACTTTCCTGGCAGCCCAGTGGTTAAGACTCCATGCTTCCAGTGCAGGGGGTGTGGGTTCTATCCTGGTTAGGGAACTAAGATGTCACATGTCCCACAGCACAGACAAAAAAAATAAAATAAAATCAACAGCAGTGGTAGCAGATATTGAAGGCACATGGGGTTAGCATAAGGCATTAGGAGAGAGGACCGAGGCCATTTTGGCCATCAGAGAGTGTTAGATTAGAAATCCCAGGAAATTATAGGGCTGGGAGAGAATCAGAGAGGAAACTGAGGCTCGAGGTTAAGTGACTGGTCCTGAATCAGCCAGAGAGGTATTGAAGCGGATTAGAATCCTGTCCCTTGGACACCCTTTCATAACTCCCAGTTTCCTGGTGGGGTTGTCTCCGTTCCACTTTTCTCCTCACTGGCAGCGCCACAGAGCTTGATGAACATCTGTGACAACAGAACAACTGCTTGAGTTAAACGCTAAAGAGAATCTCACTGATGAAAGTCGCTCCCTGGAATAATGGGAACCCCCAAACATAAGCTTTTCACATTTGCTGACAAAATCTTACCCTGACTTATCTGGACAACTGTTTCAGTGTGCCACTGAAGGTGGCTTGTTTAGACAGCCTGCCTTTCAATTTACTTCTCTGTAATTTGGCTAGAATTGGTTGGCTTTCTTGCTGGTACCCAAGAATGTAGTGATGCTGAGGAAGAAGGTCACTGCAGTCAGAGCTGGGTGCTCAGAGTTGCCTGGTTTCCACCAACAGCTTCATCTCCACATTTGGCTGAGATGGGACTGGAAGCCAGGGCTCCTCCCACTGCTGGACTTGGCTCCAGCTTCTGAATCTCTTTCTAATCACTGCATGTGCTAAGTCGCTTCAGTAGTGTCTGACTCTGTGTGACCCTATGGGATCTCTAGGCAAGAATACTGGTGTGGGTTGCCATGACCTTCTCCAGGGGATCTTCCTGACCCACAGAATGAATTTGTGTATCTTACATCTCCTGTATTAAAAGGCAGATTCTTTGCTATTAGTGCCACCTGGGAACTCCCAATCACTGCACAAAAGAGGGTTAAGACCTTAAACATGCATTCCAATATACACTAGGTGCAGAAAAATATTGTTTGACTCTACTCATACAAGTTACCTAGAATAGTCAGATTCATAGAGTCAGAAAGTACACTGGTAGATGCCAGGGCCTAGGGGTTTGGGGGTGGGGAGGGGGAGTGAGGAGATGTTTAATGGGGACAGCATCTCAGTTTAGGAAGGTGAAAAATTCGGGAGAGGAAAGATTGTGAGAGTTGCACAACAATGTGAATGTACTTAGTGCCCTAAACTGTACAGTTAAATATCGTTATGATAGTATGTTTTAGGTTATGTGACTTATACCACAATTAAAAATCATAAACAGAGAGTTAAGCGAGGTTCAGCATCAGTCAGAAAGTTACATAAAACTTGCTCTTTCATCCTCACACATGCCCTTGTGTCTAAGCTTTTCAACATAGGACTCTCTACTCACTCGCCTCAGCTGAAGCTCTGCCATCCTGCCTGGGATGATTAATTTTATGTGTCACCTTGGCTAGGACATGCTGCCCTCATATTTCATCAAATGCTAGTCTAAATGTTTCTATGAAGGCTTTTTTGGTATTTCTTAAAATTTATTTTATATTCATACACTGGAATACTATCTAGCAATGAGAATAAACAAATCACAACTGCACACAACGTGAGTGAGTCTCTAAAGGTTCTGGTTACTAATTCCAGTGTGTGTGTGTGTGTGTGTGTGTGTGTGTGTAGTGGGGGGCTGGTGGTTCCCCATACCAAGAAGAAATTCCCTGACACTACAAATTAACTCAGTTCTGACCTGTCTTTGCTGAGATAGCATCAGATCCCATAGGTTAAGGTGTCATGCCTACAGGACTGCCCTCCCACTTCAGGCGCCAGTCTCAAGTCCAGACTGCCACCTGTGCTTCTGACCTACCTGCTATCAATGGGAAACTGCAATGAACCCTTCTCCAGGTTTATTTAATTTGCTAAATCGGCTCACAGAACTCAGAGAAACATTTTACTTACAAGATCACTGTCTGTGCTCAGTTGCTCAGTCATGTCTGACTCTGCAATCCCATGGATTGTAGCCTGCCAGGCTCCTCCATCCATGGAGTTTTCCAGGCAAGAATACTGGAGTAGGTTGACATTTCCTCCTCTAATGGATCTTCCCAACCCCAGGGATGAAACCTATGTCTCCTGTGTCTTCTGCATTGGCAGGCGAATTCTTTACCACAGTGCCACCTGGGAAACCTACAAGACCATTAATTTATTATAAAAGGCTATAACTCAGGAATAACAAGATGTAATAGATACACAGGGCAAAGTATGGAGAAAGGGTTCAGACTTTCCATGCCTGTGAAGGCATTTTTTAAGAGGAGATTAACACTTAAAATTCGGTAGACTTTGAGTGAAGCAGGTCACCCTTTATAATGAAGATGGACCTCATCTAATCAGTGGAAGACCTTTCATGAAAAAAAGACTGATATCCCTCAAAGAAGAGGATATTCTGCCAGAAGACTGACTTTGGGCTCAAGCTGAAACATGAACTCTTCTCTGGGTCTCAAGCCTGTTGGCCCGCTCTGTAGATTGGACTTGCCAGCCCCTAGAATTTTGTGAGCGAATTCCTTAAACTCAAACTCCTTCTCTCATATTCTCTCTCTCTCTGTTGGTAGGATGTGGAATGATGCTTCTGAAACCAGTAGAACTACTGAACAGGACAAAAAAAAAGAGCAAGAGAAAGGACCAATCTCTAATTCAAAATGTGCCCAAAGTTCAAAGTGGTACCTGAAACATCACAGTGATAGTTTTGGAAGCAGCTTGGTTCTACAGAGCTGCTCATGTTAACCCCTCCCAATAGTTAGCACCTGTCTGTCCTGTGCCACCATTCTTTTATCATACCTAAGGTCAGGCAGAAAGTGAAGAAGAACTCAAAAGCCTCTTGATGAAAGTGAAAGAGGAGAGTGAAAAGGTTGGCTTGAAGCTCAACATTCAGAAAACAAAGATCATGGCATCTGGTCCCATCACTTCATGGGAAATAGATGGAAAAACAGTGGAAATAGTGTCAGACTTTATTTTTTTGGGCTCCAAAATCACTGCAGATGCTGATTGAAGCCATGAAATTAAAAGACGCTTGCTCCTTGGAAGGAAAGTTATGACCAACCTAGATAGCATATTAAAAAGCAGAGACATTACTTTGCCAACCAAGGTCCATCTAGTCAAGGCTATGGTTTTTCCAGTGGTCATGTATGGATGTGAGAGTTGGACTGTGAAGAAAGCTGATCGCCAAAGAATTGATGCTTTTGAACTGTGGTGCTGGAGAAGACTCTTGAGAGTCCCTTGGACTGCAGGGAGATCCAACCAGTCCATTCTAAAGGAGATCAATCCTGGGTGTTCATTGGAAGGACTGATGCTAAAGCTGAAACTGCAATACTTTGGCCACCTCATGTGACGAGTTGACTCACTGGAAAAGACTCTGATGCTGGGAGGGATTGGGGGTGGGAGGAGAAGGGGATGACAGAGAATGAGATGGCTGGATGGCATCACCGACTCTGTGGACATGAGTTTGAGTGAACTCCGGGAGTTGGTGATGGACAGGGAGGCCTGGCGTGCTGTGATTCATGGGGTCGCAGAGAGTCGGACACGACTGAGCAACTGAACTGAACTGAACTGCAGCTCCAAAAGATGGCTACAAGCTTAAATTCATGCTACCTTAAAAAAATTACTACTGATGAGTTACTTCACTTTGTTGCCTTCATGTCATTCTGTATCAAACATCTTCTATTCTTCTAGAATTGTATTTCATTCACTACTTCAGGCCAGGTGACAGAAAGGCTTTAAGTCTAATTCTGGGTTCTTTTGAATGGTATCATTGCTTCACTTAAAATCTGTAATGAGAGTCACAATCTTATATGGGACTATCTCTGTACACAAGAGGGTGGCTTTAGTTATTTTTTTGTGCTCTCCCCTCATGTAAAAAACATTCACTTCTTACATTTTTACAGAATAAACAGACACACACACACACACACACACACATATATATCATACATATGCAAGTTGCTCAGTTGTGTCCAACTCTTTGCGACCCCATGGACTGCAACCTGCCAGGTTCCTCTGTCCATGGTATTCTCCAGGCAAGAATACTGGAGTGGGTTGCCATACCCTCCTCCAGGGGATCTTCCCAACCCAGGAATTAAACCAGGTTTCCTGCATTGAAGACAGATTCTTTACTATCTGAGCCACCAAGAAAGCCCTTTGAACAGAGCTATAATGTATGTTTTTTAAAAAAATAGGTATAATGAGTGAGAAAGAGAGATATACACACACTCTGTTGGTTCTTCTTCTCTGGAGAACCTGGAGTAAAACACTGCCTCATACTTTTCGGGATCCAGGTCAACAGCAGGTTGGCAGACACTTCCTTGTTACAAATCTGCAACTGCTGGGATCCTCTATTGGGCCAATTTTTCTCTGAAGCCATTGAGATAAGTGTCTCTAACGATGAAGAGAAGGGTAATTTGGAAGCAGATACAGAACTTGGGCAAGCTACAGCTCTCCCTTGCTGCTCCTGCCCGTCTGAAGTTGTGCAGCTGAGAACGCAGGGTAAATGGGCATCTGCCTCATTCATTCCAACATTCATTCAAATATTTCCTGACCGACTACTCCATGGCCAGTTCTCTTCCAGACACTGGAGAATCAAAACTGAACAAGATTGATGAGACTTCTGCCATTACAAAATCTGCATTTTAGCTGGGAGAGGCCAATAAGCCTTGGTTTGATTGAATTTTGTTCCTTTTATAACAGATAATCTATTCCACTTTATCTTTACAACAATCATGTTAGTATGGTACTATGATTTTTATCACCTTTTCTTTCTTTTTTTGGCCATTGCAAGGGCATTAGAAGAAAGTCAAGCAGGAAGTTCGGCTACTCACATACTTGTGGGTTTTCAGATCTACTATGAGTTCTAAAAGAACATATTGAATTGTTGTGTCCATGTGATTTTGTTCTTAGTTTATTCTCCTTTTTTGGAGGGGGGCATGCTGCACAGCCTGGGGGGCTAGGGATCAAACCTGGGCCCGCTGCATTGGAAGCACAATGTTTTAAACACTGGACCACCAAGAAGTCCCAACAATTTAATTTTGGATTGTGACAGGTGTTTTGAGGGAGATGAGGGACGCAGGGACAGAGAGAAAGAACAGAGGGTCCTTTAGACATTATGGTCAAAGAAGGTGATTTCAAGGAGCTGACATCTAAACACAGGCTTGTCAATTATAAGTGCCCCTATTGATCAAAGTCTGCATATTCTTTTTAATTGAAAACAGTTTAAAAAGTGACATAGTGAGTCTGTGTATGTGTGCATGCTCTATCTGTGTGACCCTATGGACTGTACCCCACCAGGTTCCTCTGTCCATGGGATTCTCTAGGCAAGAATACTGGAGTGGGTTGCCATTTTCTCCTCTAGGAGATCTTCTTGACTCAGGGATTGAACCCGTGTTGCCTGTGTCTCCTGTGCTGGCAGGCATGTTCTTCATTACTGAGCCACTGCAGAAGCCTGAAACAGTGAGTCTACGCAGCCTTACTGTAAAAAATTTAAATGATACAGAAATAGACATAACTAAAGGCAACAGGCACCCTGGCTGCTTCCCATTCTACTCCCTTCCATGTGTGTGCAGTGGAACCATCAAACACCCTCAAACTTTTGCCTGTGCTTTTCCATGCTTATGGGATCTGGCTTTGCATATTAGTTTTCATTCCATCACAGGCTTTTATTTCTTAGCAATACATCTTAGAAATCTTTCCATGCAAATGCCTATAAATCTTTTTTCTCCCACTGGGAAAATAATTTATTTTGTAAAAACTGTAAAACAAACAGAAGGAGCTAAATATTCAGATCAATTGATGAGAGACAGACCCCACTGTGCTTTTGTTCAGGACGGAGAAGATGGGGCTGATATATCCACGGAGAGTCCTTGTGGAGTCAAGAAGTAGGAAGAAAAGTAACAGTGAGGGAAAGCTCACCTTGAATTCTGGGATTTAATTCTAACTATGCTTTGTAAAAGCACAGGTGGTCGTAGCCAGTATCAATCATGAAAAGAAACTTCTAAATATCCTAATAAATAGAGGTTGTTCACACAACTGTTAAGAGAAGACGATAGATATTTTCAAAGGTTTTCAAAGAATCTTTTCAAAGGTTGAAGTGAAAAATTCTCCTTCGATTAGGATTATTTGAAATACATTGCTCAAATAATTACCCCAGCAGGCAAGAAATAATCATCTTGAACAATGAACAACAATAATAACCAGAAAAATGGTGTTCTGCTTATTGTTTTTGAAAAATTCCACAATGCCACCTCCATTTGAACAAAAAACCCCCTGGATTGGTGTGTAAACTTTTAAAATGCCCCCCAATGCCTGCTCCCAAGGCTTCTCAGTTCTCTTGGATAGGCTTTGCGAAGCGGTCTCAGAGTCTCAGACTTTTTGTTGGGTATTGGTAGACTGATGGTTTCAACAATGATTGTTTTATATGCTGAGTGACAAAGTTGGCATGTGACAGAACACAGCCATGGATCCCCTTGAACATCAATAAACAGTCAAGCAAATGTGTAAGCACAGACTTAATATTTATATAGTCTTCTAACCTGGCCAAATAATGCACTAAGCATATGTATATACTTTTATCATTTTACTTTCATAAAACTCTAAGGTTGGTAGTCTTCTTTTCTCTCTCTCTCTCTCACACACTCAAAAAAGTAAATAATACATACAAAGTTATTTACTTACTTGCTTACCATAGGCTAAGCAAGTAGCAGCTCAGCACTTTCTGATTCTTAAAAATGTATTTAATTTTTAAATGTGTTTTATTTTTCACACACACACTTTCTCTATTGCAAGCCTACACATACTTGTACGTACTTCAGTTCAGTTCAGTTCAGTCGCTCAGTCGTGTCCGACTCTCTGCGACCCCATGAATCACAGCATGCCAGGCCTCCCTGTCCATCACCAACTCCCGGAGTTCACTCAAACTCATGTCCACAGAGTCGGTGATGCCATCCAGCCATCTCATTCTCTGTCATCCCCTTCTCCTCCCGCCCCCAACCTTTCCCAGCATCAACGTACTTAGGATTCTATTATTCAGACTGCTATTTTACATTGAAGAGTGAATGCTGTATTAGTTGTTGCTTGCTGTATAATAAACTACCACACATTCAGCAGCCTAAAGCCACACTTATTTATTATCTCAGGTTCTGGGATCAGAAGTCTGAGCGTGACTTAAGCTGAGTCTTTGGCTTAAGGTCTTATAAGTCTGCCCTCAGGTGTCTGCCAGGGCTTGGTTCTTGTCACAGACTTGAATGCAGAAAGATTCACATTCAAGCTTTCTCAGATTATTGGCAAAATGAATTTTCTTATGACTGTAGGACTCATGGAAGCTTGCCTCTTTAAACCCACAGTGGAGAGGGAGAAAGAGAGAGGAATATTCTGGAGCTTCAGGTTTGTTTGTATTTTGCTGGTTGTCGGTCATATAACCAAAAGTGGGGTCCGGCTGACCATCATTCAAAGGCCGATAAAGAGGCAAGTATGATGGAAAGGAAATTTTGTTTTATTTTGGATGCTGACAACCAGAGAGGGGGAGGTTGGACTCCTAACAGAAAGCAGACTACCCACCCCCACCGACAATAGGGGTGCAAGAGCTTTTATAGACAGAAGCAGGTGGCTCCATGCAGAAACAGCACAGTCAGCTCTGACAGTCATCTTGAAATTGGTCATGTGGTGGTCTGACCGGCATCATCTTGATTGTTTTAAGTACAGTTAATCCAGTTCCATGGTCAGTTTTTTCCCATATCCTTGATGTTAGTTCTTGGAATTGTGGAGCTTAGTGCATGAATAGACAGATAGATGGGACTGAAGAGAAACTCTCCAAGTAGACTCAAATGCAAATGGAAATTTTGATTATGATAAAAGTAGCTTTCCTCTAACATTACTGGAAAAATGATGGCTTGTAAATAAATGGTGTTGGGGCAACTGGATTGCAATTTGAAAAAAATAAAACTAGATCTATACCAAAATTCCAAATTAATTACAGTTATAAATGTAAAAATACTATATAAGAAAATACAGATTCATGCCTTTATAAACCAGGGAATAGCCTTTATAATATTGCTTCAAAATTTAGATATAGGTCTAAGGCCAGAGGAGATCACGATGGTGGAGTAAGAGGACGTGGAATTCATCTTCCCCTGTGAACCCATCAATATACATCTACCTGTGGGACAATTCTCATGGAAAACTAACTGGAAACTGGGAGAAGGACTCCTATATCATCAAGGTTGTAAGGAAGACGCATACTTAATTGGGTAGGATGGGAAGAAAAGCATCATACACATTGGGCTTAGTGTGTGTGCTTAAGCCACACACTGGGCATCCCAGTAGTGGTGTCCTGTGTGTAGAAGACAAGCCTCTTAGGCTGCTTGGAGAACTGCTGGGACAGGTAGAAAGGCTGAAGCTTAGCCCGCACCCATGAGGAGTACACGGGTGCTGTGCCACCGGGCAGGGGGGAGAGCCATCTGCCCTAGAAGCTGCTGCCTCGCTGTGCTCCTAGCCTGAGCTGAGTGAACAATACACCCTTCTACTCCATGCCAGTGGATCTAAGGTTGCCAGGACCTGCTGACGGTTACATGGTGAGTAAGTGCAAGTGGGGAAATAATCTGCATGGGGTTTATACCTCTCTCAATCACTTTCTACAAAGTAAGCAGTGGTGCTAGCAAGAGATATTATTTGTCCTAACAAGAATACCAGGGAAAACCGATTCTCTGTGGGACCACCAGGAAGCATAGGAAACTGTGGTACAATCATAAGACATGGGGTCAGAGAAACTCCTAAAAATTATGTTTGTTGTCAGAAAGCAGAGAGTCTATTTGCTATGGTTTATGCTGTGCTTATTTCCCAGATGGATGGAAAGGATACTATGATGGTGTTCTGGAATATTTCTTTCATCAGGGGATGTTCCCAAGATAAGATAAGGAGAAAAAAATCAAATGAAAAAAATATGTTGCAGACCAAATTTGACTTCCATTAAATACCGTTTATAAACCCTTTAAAAGAACAGAGAGTATTTACAGGAGCTTCAGATTTGGAAGACATAAAAGAAAATGACAAGCTTGTTTTCAATTTTTGTTGCACTTGTCTGCTACTGACGTGGTAATCGGGTACTTATTCCATTTGTCTTTTTTTATAGCACACAGGCTTTGTCATTACACACTGTGACAAAAAGTGCCTCCTGGGTCTCTAATCTTTTGAGAAAGATCCCAAAACTTTCCCTTCCACAGGTGGGTCCCAGCTACCATGTGTCTATTCTGTGGCTCTGCACCCAGACACAGTGGCTGGGCTGGGTCAACAGCTGCCCCTGGTCACTGGAACAGAAGACATACACACTTGTGAATTGTGAGGCTTTTCCCTCGGTCTTGTATACACACACCAAAGAGGAGAAGACAGTCACAAATTAAAGTCAGCTGTCTTATTGAGAAAAGCAGAGTTAGCTGTGATGAGAGGCAGACAACAGCCTGAATGAAAATGGCCATCCCCCAGGCTCCGTAAGCATTAGAGTTCCCAGATCTAGTCACTGTGGTGCTTGGCTATTCATATTATCTTTGACCTCCTTGAAATATCACTTACTGGAGATTGCAGAAATACCAATAAGATTTTGCACTCCTTCCATCAAGGAGTAGATCTTTTCCCTTTTCCTTGAATCCAGCTGAATTTAGAAGTGACTGACCAGGAGAATATGGTAGACATGGAACTGTCTGAGCTTTGACTCTGGCTCTCAAGAGCTTTGCAGCTTCCTCCACTGCTCTTTTAGGAACCCTGTGACCGCCAAGTGATGCACCTTGTCTAGTATCCTGAGTGACCCACTTAGATGCACTAGACAGCAGCCTGCCAATCCCCATAAATGCATGAATACACTAGATCAGGCTTCTAACTTACCTTCTAGTTGTGTGCAGATGCACAAGGAATCTCAGCAGCTGTGGTCCAGCTGCGTTGGACCACATGAGAAAAACTACCAAGCAGTCTCCAAAACTGAAGGGTTTTAAGGGTTAAATGAAGGGTGCTTTTAAAAAAATTATTTGTTTGGCGGGCATCAGCTCTTAGTTGCAGCACACAGGCGTTCTAGTCAAGGTGCATAGGCTTAGTTGCCCCGAGGCATGTGGGATCTTAGTTCCCTGACTGGGGATCAAACCTGGGTCCCCTGCATAGGAAGATGGATTTTTAACAACTGGACAACCAAGGAAGTCCTCAGGGGTGTGGTTTTATGTCTTTAAGTTTTGGGGTTATTTGTTACCTGGTAAAAGCTACCTGATACATCTTTTATCCTTCCAATACATTTCTAACATTTTCCCCCTAAGCTGTGTGTTTTGGGTCTGTGTATGTTTTCACCTTCAACCCGAAGAATCTTGAATAATAGAAATTGTATCAATAGAAGAGGCTACAGAGAGACTGAACTGAACCGAACCAAAAGCAACTAACGAAGTGAGGAACCTACCACAACACTAATGGATGCCCATAAATATGTTTAGCCTTCCCTTTAACAATCTTTTCCCTATGAGATGCAATATATTCTATGACCTGGTAACCAATGGATGGTGTTGCCTTAAAGATTTTTGCATCCTGTACCTTTTTCTAAGTGGGGGTGGTGTGTGGTTCTGACTGCTTTCTAACTTTTTTCTAACTTTTTCATCCACTGAATTTCAGGATGAAAAAGAGCATAGTCCGAACAAAATGGCGTCTGGTCTAAAGGGAAGATGGGCTGATCTGAAAATCATTCACTTTGAGGAGAGGGGCCCATTGATGGCATTTTTGGTTTCAGTTGCTGGAGATGATTGATTGGATTATCTCCCTTCAGGAAGAGAGTGGGCTAGTCCAATGTAAGATGTTTTAAATTATGTATTGCAGGGAGACCTCATAATCAGGAAGAGAGAGTTGTGTGTGTGTGTGTGTGTGTATGCATGCCAGTCAAAAGGAAGAATAGACAGCTTTTGGGGGGAGTATCTCTATACAACCCATATCCTCTCTTTTTTCTGCATACGTTTGTTCTGCTCCTGTTAGGACTAGATTCCCAGTAACCATATTTGCATTTCCAGAACCTCACTGCCTGGCCATTGTTGATTAGGCCAAGGGTACACACTTAACTGGGCTTCCCTGGTGGCTCAGTGGTAAAGAATCTACCTGCCAATGCAAGAGACATAAGAGATGTGGGTTTGATCCCTGGGTCGGGAAGATCCCTTGGAGAATAAATGGTGACTCACTCCAGTATTCTTGCCTGGGAAATCCCATGGACAGAGGAGCCCAATGAGCTCCAGTCCATGGGGCCACAAAAGAGTCGGACACGACTCAGTGATTAAACAACAATTTAAGCCCATAGTCAATCTGGGATTCAAAAATACTGTATGTGCCACTTAGAACCCAGGTGATATTCTTATTTGCATTATTGCCCATTTATATTATTGGAAGAAAAACATTTTTTAATCTCACAGGGTGTATTTATATCTATAGTTTTTTTTTTTCTTCCAATAAATCGAGTTGTGAGTATATCTTTAATCAATCTATAATTCATTTTTGGAAAATGAGCATCATATCACTTAACACATAAACACATACTGTGAATGTAAACAGGTTAAAATGTTATATCTACTTAACAGCTAATGCTCTTCTAGTTTGTCTTTTCTCCTAGTGGTAATTCTTTCTGGAGTTCATAAATCAATATAGCTATAGTAATTCATATAGGAAATACCACTAGTTCTACAAGTAGCATCATTTAGAGAAAAAAATACTTATCAATTTAGATTTAATGATGATGTGTGAATGGTCTCATAAGTCTACTTTGAAAGTAATGCTATTTAATTTCTTAATTTGGACCTTAGGCAAAAAAAAAGAAAGAACTTATAAGCTATTCATGAGAAGGAAAAAAACCCTTCAAAGGCTGTGCTGGTGAAGTACAAGTTAAGGGCTGATAAGGAGATTTTCAGGTTAGCTTAATCAGTGAAGATGACTAGATAGTGTGCTTAACACCCACCCCACCAAAACAACTGGGAGGGAATAATCTATATTAGTGATCCTCATTAACCAAGCCAGCCCTTGAATTGGTCAGTTTCATCTGTGCTATCTACATCATGCAGCCCTTTGACTATAATAAAGATTCATTATGAAATTTTAGAGACTTCCCTGGAGGTCCAGTGATTAAGACTCTGCATTTTCAATGCAGGAGGCATAGGTTTGATCCTTGGTTGGGGAACTGAGATCCCACATGCAGCACAGCATGGTCAAAAAATAAACATAAATAACAATAAGAATAATAAGATAATCTTTAAAAAAGAAAAAATTCATTATGGAATTTGAAAGTCGATAATACTATTAAAGTTGTCATAAAGAGGAAAGTTCTGCAATGAGAGAGTCATTCTTCTTCCCAAACAAGTGCTAAAAAATCTGAGCACTGGATGCGGAAAAATTCATGATGAATTTTGTTGAGAATGGGTGAAGCTGGATTTCACTGTGGAAGAACAGATTTGAAAAAGTTCCCCCAACACTTACACTGTTAGAGATTTGGGGTTTACCCTATCCCTATGGGCACTGTCATAGCATTTGAAACCTGAAAGGCATTTTCTATTGAATCTGATCCAATTTACTTGTAAAGATGACAAAAGTCAGGCCCAGGAAGGTTTAATAATTTTCCCATGGTTACAAAGATAATTCTGTAAATTTTGGAATCAATAACAAAGCAGCTCGCATTGTTTTTGAGGGCTATCTACAGTCTGTACTGTGCTAAGAGCATTATGTGTGTGTGTGTGTGCACGCGTGCACGTGTGTGTGCTTAGAGGTGTCGGGCTCTTTGTGACCCCATGCGTTGTAGCCCACCAGATTCCTCCGTCCACAGGTTTTTCCAGGCAAGAACACTGGAGCAGGTTGCCCTTTCCTGCTCCTGGGGATCGTCCCAGCCCGGAAATCGAACCTGTGTCCTTGCATCTGCTGCATTGCAGGTGGATTTTTTTTTTTTTTACCATCGAGCCACCAGGGAAGCCCCACATGCCTTGAGGTGTGGCCAAATAAATAAAGAGAAGTGTTTAAAAAATAATAATAGAAAAGAACTTTGTGAGGCCTTTACAGAGAAGTTCTCCACTCAAAGGAGAGTTTATATTTTAATAACAGGCAATATAGCTGTCTGAAAAAAATTTAATAATAAAATTTAAAAGGCAGCCCATATTTGAATAGTGTGACAATAAATGCTAGGTAATATGAGCTTTTTTCAAGGAGGAGAGTGGGATTTTGTTATAATTCAAGGAAGTGACCTGACTCTTAATATTTAACGGTGACAATGAATTTGAATGTAATAGTCTTACTTAGAAGATGTTTTATTCATTGTGCATTTAGGTATTAGACTAATTCTCGGTGGAAAAATTCACCAGGCAGCTGTGTATTTGTTTGCTATATGCCACGTTCTCTCTGAGCCAGACATGATGAAATCTGATTTACATTTGGGAGAGACTAGGCAATGGCAAGCCACTCCAGTACTCTTGCCTGGAAAATCCCACGGATGGAGGAGCCTGGTAGGCTGCAGTCCGTGGGGTCGTTAAGGGTAGGACACGACTGAGCGATTTCACTTTCACTTTTCACTTTCACACATTTGGAGAAGGAAATGGCAACCCACTCCAGTGTTCTTGCCTGGAGAATCCCAGGGATGGGGGAGCCTGGTGGGCTTCCGTCTATGGGGTCACACAGAGTCGGACACGACTGAAGTGACTTAGCAGCAGCAGCAGCAGCTGCTGCTTTCCCAGGAAACACACTCCCCCAGCGCTTAGTAGTAATGGGAGCCTGCTAACTGAGGTCATTCTGCAGGAGCAACTGGTTTAGTGGGGAAATATATTCTACTTAAGGGCTTCCCAGGTGGCACAGTGGTAAAGAATCTGCCTGTCAATGTAGGGGACTCAAGAGATCTAGGTTCCATCCCTGGGTTGGGAAGATCCCCTCCAGGAGGCGATGGCAATCCATGCCAGTACTTTTGCCTGGAAAATTCGAAGGACAGAGGAGCCTGAGGGGTATATATTGTCCATGGGGTTGCAAAGAGTCAGACACAACTAAGCACCCACACACACATATTTTACTTAAGAAATAAAAAGTTGGGAAAGGGAGCAAGTATTCCCTTTTCAGTCATTCATAACAGAAATTACAATAAAATGCATTCTAATTTTAATTAAATATATTTATAACTAATAATTATATATAATTACAAATACATTTATTATCAAATATAAAACCATAATTAGAAACAGACTTACAATCAGTTCAGTTCAGTTCAGTCGCTCAGTTGTGTCCGACTCTCTGTGACCCCACGAATCACAGCACGCCAGGCCTCCCTGTCCATCACCAACTCCCGGAGTTCACCCAAACTCATGTCCATAGAGTTGGTGATGCCATCCAGCCATCTCATTCTCTGTCGTCCCCTTCTCCTCCCGCCCTCAACCTTTCCCAGCATCAGAGTCTTTTCCAGTGAGTCAACTCGTCGCATGAGGTGGCCAAAGTACTGCAGTTTCAGCTTTAGGATCAGTCCTTCCAATGAACACCCAGGATTGATCTCCTTTAGAATGGACTGGTTGGATCTCCTTGCAGTCCAAGGGACTCTCAAGAGTCTTCTCCAGCACCACAGTTCAAAAGCATCAATTCTTCGGCGATCAGCTTTCTTCACAGTCCAACTCTCACATCCATACATGATCACGGGAAAAACCATAGCCTTGACTAGACAATACATTTAACTAAATTTATTTTAATAAAAGATATTCAGTTATGGATTAAAACCTACAGTCCTAATGGTAGGGTCTGGTCACTGCTGGTAACGTGAAGGTGTTTTGTGGGTCCTAGATTTCCCTTTCAAAGCTTAATGCTTAAATCTCTCTCGTAAAGATGATGACATGGCTAACTGAGTGGAGAAAAGAGAAGACCTACCTTTGAATTTTAGGTTGACCAACAAAGCTCTGAGTAAAACAGGTCACTTAACTCCCCTGAGTTTTACTTTCTGCTTTCAAAATAACAACAGCAGCAGCAGAGGCACAGTTACATAGCACTTAGGAGGTGCCAGGCATAGTTCTAAGCACTTTTCACATATTAATATATTTAATTCTTCATTCTTCTCATTGAAGCTGAGGTGACAGGGAAGGTTGTGTTAATGACCTTTCCCGAAATGGATGTACAATTAAGCTCCAAAATCTTTTTACCACAACTCAAAAATTTATAAAGTAGGAATTTATACTATCTTAATCACAACTCCTCTCCATCAGTTGAGAGTGTAAGACCCCTGGATTAGTGAGAATCCTCTCAAACACACATGACACAAATCCTCTTTAACTGGTTTATGCAAAAACAAAAAAAAAGGTGGGGCGGGGGAAACTGCGTGGGAGATTTTTAATGTCCAAGGTAGATCCACGCATAGCTGGATCAAGAAAGTCAAAAAGTAAATCAAGAATCTTTCTCCATCTCTTCTTTCCACCATGTAAGATGTTATCTTTAGGGGTCTTTGCCTTTATATCAGGTCCCAACAGTTCCAGGCATAAATCCTCAAATCTGCACAGTGGATACAGGTGTTTTGGAGGCACCGGTAAAACTCTGAACTGAGTTCTGATTGGTCCATCCTGGATCACAGGGCATCCCTGAACCAATCACAGTGGCTAGAAGTGCAAGATGTTGTGATTGGTCCGGGTTATGTGTAACTCTTGGAGCCAAAGGTGCATTCAGTTTGATCTGAGAGGGTCATACAAATGGAGAGTAAAAAGGAGTGGCTCTTCAAGAAAAATCAGGTCACTATTAGAGGATAAGGAGGATGAATGCTGGGGAGGGATAAAAAGACAGACGCCACTCCAATTAGACTGTTGCTCTGGCAATTTCCAGCACTAAAAGGCTACAAATTTCTGCCAAAGGAGGGGAGGAAGGGAAAGAAAAGGCTATGCTATGTATTATAGTCCTATACATAATGAAATTACCCAAACTCATTTTCTACGTAGTGACTGTAAGAACTCCTCTGCTACAGATCGCTTACTAAAATTACCAGAATAATAAAAGGCAACGATTTAAGTAAAAAATTTCACACTATGTTATAGTATTAAATTTATATAACTTTATACTATAATTTTATAGTATTAAAAAGTGACAATCTAAAAACCCAGTAGTAATGATTGGTTAAATGTTACAATAATATCCCTACAATATATTATATACATATTAGAAGAGTTGTTTTAAAACATATTTAATTATAAGTGAAACTATTGATATTAAAGATATAATGTTAATTGGAAAAGTTGATGTATACAAAAAACACAGTATTTTTCCAGGTGTGCCCAATCTATAGCACTTGACATAATGTCAGAAACTAAGCTAATTAGAGAAATATAATCCTTTCTATTGCAAAAATACTAATTACATTACACTTGCATTGTAAACATTGCATTGAGTTCAGTTCAGTAGCTCATTCATGTCTGATGCTTTGTGACCCCATGGACTGCAGCATGTCAAGCTTCCCTGTCTATCACCAACTCCCGGAGCTTACTCAAACTCATGTCCATTGAGTCCGTGATGCCATCCAACCACCTCATGCTCTGTTGTCCTCTTCTCTTCCCACCTTCAATCTTTCCCAGCATCAGGGTCTTTCCCAGTGAGTCAGTTCTTTGCATCAGGTGGCCAAGGTATTGGAATTTCAGCTTCAGCATCAGTCCTTCCAATGAACATTCAGGACTGATTTCCTTTAGGATGAACTGGTTGGATCTCCTTGCAGTCCAAGGGACTCTCAAGAGTCTTCTCCAACACCACAGTTCAAAAGCATCAATTCTTCAGCACTCAGCTTTCTTTATAGTCCAACTCTCACATCCATACATGACTATTGGAAAAACCATAGATGACTAGATGGACCTTTGTTGGCAAAGTAATGCCTCGCCTTTTAATATGCTGTCTAGGTTGGTCAAAATTTTTCTTCCAAAGAGCAAGCATCTTTTGATTTCATGGCTGCAATCACCATCTGCAGTGATTCTTGAGGCCCCAAAATAAAGCCTGTCACTGTTTCCATTGTTTCCCCATCTATTTACCTCAAAGTGATGGGACCAGATGCCATGATCTTAGTTTTCTGAATGTTGAGCTTTAAGTCAACTTTTTCACTCTCCTCTTTCACTTTCATCAAGAGGCTCTTTAATTCTTCTTCACTTTCTGCCATAAGGGTGATGTCATCTGCATATCTGAGGTTATTGATATTTCTTCCAGCAATCTTGATTCCAGCTTGTGCTTCATCCAGCCCAGCATTTCACATGATGTACTCTGCATATATGTTAAATAAGCAGGGTGACAATATACAGCCTTGACGTACTCCTTTACCAATTTGAACCAGTCTGTTGTTCCATGTCCAGTTCTAACTGTTGCTTCTTGACCTGAAGACAGATATCTCAGGAGGCAGGTCAGGTGGTCTGGTATTCCCATCTCTTGAAGAATTCTCCACAGTTTATTGTGATCCACACAGTCAAAGGCTTTGGCATAGTCAATAAACCATAAGTAGATGCTTTTCTGGAATTCTCTTGCTTTTTCAATGATCCAACGGATGTTGGAAATTTAGTCTCTGGTTTTTCTGCCTTTTCTAAATCCAGCTTGAACATCTGGAATTTCATGGTTCATATACTGTTGAAGCCTGAATTGGAGAATTTTGAGCATTACTTGGCTAGTGTGTGAGATGAGTGCAACTGTGCTGTAGTTTGAATATTCTTTGGCATTGCCTTTCTTTGGGATTGGAATGAAAACTGATGTTTTCCAGTCCTGTGGCCACTGATGAGTTTTCCAAATTTGCTGGCATATTGAGTGCAGCACTTTCACAGCATCATCTTTTAGGATTTGATATAGTTCAACCGGAATTCCATCACCTCCACTAGCTTTGTTCATAGTGATGTTTCCTAAGGCCCACTTGACTTTGCATTCCAGAATGTCTGGCTCTAGGTGAGTGATCACACCATTGTGGTTATCTGAGGCATGAAGATCTTTTTTGTATAGTTCCTCTGTGTATTCTTGCCACCTCTTCTTAATACTTCTGCTTCTGTTAGGTCCATACCATTTCTGTCCTTTATTGTGCCCATCTTTGCATGAAAATTTCCCTAGATAAATGGAAACCCTTTCCGTGCATTTGAATTGCAGGTCAGATTCCAAAAACTCTATTTGCATCCACTTTTCAGTGCAGCATATCTAGTAAGCAACGCAGGATAAGATCAAGCCATATAAAATTACTGTAAAAATTGGGAGCAGCTGGCTTTTATACATACACTTAAAACATAACTGATAAAAGTCACATCTGTTCAGCTGAACTGTCAACAAAGGACCAAGAATCAGTAGCTGAACTGTATCATCATCTTTATACTTGTCATCATTATCATCACTATCAGCATTATCATCATTGTCTTATTTTCTTCAGGTTTGAGCATAATTTTATCAATATATATACTATCACATTTTATCCTGGCAAAGCTATTATTAGTATTGCTCTTATAAGAGAACTAAGGCATGAAATAAATAAATGGTTATTCCAATGTCATTCACAGAGAAAGGTGTAGAATTCAGATCACTTACTCCTTGATTTGCTGTTTTTATATCACCATCTATAATCTGAAACTAGATTTTCAACATTATAAAGCTAATCAAACCTTGATTTTACATTGATATTTACACCTTACACATTTCTTTTACATATAATAGATTACACTGATTCTAAGTTCAGTCTAAGAACAGTACTGTGCTGTGCTTAGTCACTTGGTTGTGTCCAACTCTTTGCAACCCCATGGACTGTAGCCTGCCAGGCTCCTCTGTCCATAGGAATTCTCCAGGCAAGAATACTGGAGTGGGTTGCCATGCCCTCCTTCAACCCAGGGATTGAACCCAGGTCTCCTGCATTGCAGGCAGATTCTTTACCAACTGAGTCACCAGGGAAGCCCAAGAATACTGGAGTGGGTAGCCTATCCCTTCTCCAGGGTATCTTCCTGACCTAGGGATTGAACCCAGGTCTCCAGCATTGCAGGAGGATTCTTTACCAGCTGAGCTATAAGAACAGTACTGTGCGGTTGTAATAGCCGTTTATACTGACCTGAGTCCTTATCAAACAACTTTGCATTTATCATCATATTGTGGTCGGCAACCTAAGAGGGCCCAGTGATCTGTGCCTCCTGACACTCATGCCCCTGTGTAACTACTTCCCCTGATATAGGCTGGAGCTAGTGTTTTGTCTGTAATGAACAGAATGCAGCCCAAGTGATGGAATGACACTTCTGAAATTAGGTTATAAAAAGAGTGTGACTTCCATCTTGGAAGCTTTCACTCTCAGCCGTCACTCTGGGGAAAACATGCTGCAACATGTGGGAGAAGTAAGCTGTGCTGGTAGTAGCCCTATAGAGAGGTCCATGTAATCATGAACCTAAGTCTCCAGCCAGCCAGGATCTGAGGGTTGTCAATAGTTACATGAGTGAGCCTGAATGGGGATCTTCCTTCACTTGTGCTGTGAAATGTCTATAGTCCTGATTGACACTTTGATTGCAGCCTTCTGAGAAACCTGAGCCAGAAGACCCAGCTAAGCCATGCCCAGATTCCTCATTCACATAAAACCTGACATAAGTGAAAGTTCTGTTGTTTTAAGCCATTAGGTTTGGGATAATTTGCTATGCAGCAGTGGATAATTAATACATATTTTAAATTCCCATAGTAGTCCTATGAGGTAGGTCTATTATGCCAGCCCTAACAAATGAAGACATTAAGATTTAAAGAGGTAAGTAATTTTCCCCAAAGCAAACGTTAATAAGTGGCTGAGTTGGGACCTGAACCTGGCTTGCTGAACTCCAGAGTTTGAGTGCCATGCTGAATTACCCCCTAGGAGGAAGATAAGATGCAGTTTGACTCAACACAGGTGATCATGGAGAGGATGAATTCCTACAGCACACACTGATTTGAGAAACTGTTCTAAAAGTAAGCTAAGTTGGCAGGGTAATACTGTCCTATGGTAATGATGATAAGGGCTTGCCTGGTGGATCAGTGGTAAAGAATCCACCTGCAGTGCAGGAGATGTGGGGAAATGCAGGTTTGATCTCTGGGTCGGGAAGATCAACTCACTCCAGTATTCTTGCCTGGATAATCCCAAGGACAGAGGATCCTGGCGGGCTACAGTTCACGGGGTTGCAAAGAGTTGGACACGACATAGTGACGAAACTACCACCACCAGCAATGATGATAAAACATGAAGCTTAGAAGCCAGAAGGCTGAGACATTACTCCAGGTTCTCTGTCTTTGCTCCATGCATCCTCACCCTTAGACTCATGCTAATTTTTATTATACTGACAAACTATATGCTACAAATACCACATATTTTAAAACATATTAATAACAGTAATATGAAATAATAATAAAAAGCTGTGAAATATAAAACATTCATTAAAATAAATAAAACATAACAATATATTATATATTGATTATATCAATATATTAATATAATCAATTCTAATTAATATAATCAATATATTATATAAATATAATATTTATATTTATAAAATTAATGCTGTGTGAATCATAAATTATTCATTAAATACATGCCAATGTTTGCTGGGAGAAATATCAATAGCCTCTGATATGCAGATGATACCACTCTAATGGCAGAAAGTGAAGACAACCTGAAGAGCCTCTTGATAAAAGTGAAAGAGGAAAGAGAAAAAGCTGGTTTAAAAGTCAACATTAAAAAACTTGGATCATGGCATCTGGTCCCATCACTTCATGACAAATAGATGTGGGAAAAGTGGAAACAGTGACAGATTTTATTTTCTTGGGCTCCAAAATCATTGCGGACAATGACAGTGACTGCAGTCATGAAATTAAAAGACACCTGTTGCCTGGAAGAAAAGCTCTGACAAACTGAGACAGTATATTAAAAAGCAAAGACATAACTTTTGCTGACAGAGGTCTGTATAGTCAAAGCTATGGTTTCTCTAGTAGTCATGTATGGATGTGAGAGTTGGACCACAAAGAAGGCTGAGCACCAAAGAATTGATGCTTTTCAACTGTGGTGCTAGAAAAGACTCTTGAGAGTCCCGAGGACAGCAAGGAGATCAAACCAGTCAACCTAAAGGAAATCAATCCTGAATATTCACTGCAAAGACTGATGCTGAAGCTGAAGCTCCAAGACTCTGGCTAGCTAATATGAAGAGGCGACTCACTGGAAAAGTCCCTGAAGCTGGGAAAGATTGAGGCAGGAGAAGAAGCCAGCAACAGAGGATGAGATGGTTGGATGGCATCACCGACTCAGTGGACATGAACTGGAGCAAACTTCGGGAGACAGTGGAGGACAGAGGAGCCTGGTGTGCTGCAGTCCATGGGGTTGCAAAGAGTTGGACGTGACTGAGCGATTGAACAACAACAAATTGCCATGGATGTGCTGGAGAAAACTGCTCCATCGGCATACCAGGAGCACTGCCTCTGCTACCCAGCTGAAAAACCAACCACATCTCATGAGCTTTAATACTTCTGTTTCCTCTAGAGCCGTTTTTCATGCCTTCTTGGTAAAACGCTTCATTTATATTTAAGCCACCAAACCCCAGGCTCAGCACATTTTGGTCTTCCAATGCCTTGGACATCAGGTAAGGCCTCAGGTGGCCTTAGAAACAGGCTTATCATGTCACAGAAAGGGTGAGGAGATGACATGACTCTATCAGTTTAGAATCTATGAAATAAAACATGTTCGCCACTATAAATGCACATGTGAATTTATTTGCTAATAGCTAATGAAATGCCATATTTAATACTTGATTTTTTTAGAGCATCTTTGTAAGGAACTGAATTAGGTTCAGAGCAACAGATTGATCTGAAAGTTAAAACAGTTCAAATGAAAACATAACAAAATAGGAAACCCTGCTTCTTTCCTTGAATGTTTACTTAAATTATGTTGGACTATATGGTAGGTGAGTATTTATAGAGTACTAAATGTGCAATTCTCATGTCAGGTGGTAACAATTTCCTTGAGGAGGGCAGAGTTCAACATTAAAATCTGCACCCTGAAATAAAGATGCAAGTGACTTATCGTCAAAAAGGACTCAAAAAACAAATCTTTGTGAGGATGTGAAGAAAAGGGAACGCTCATACACTGCAAGTAGGAATTTAAACCAATGTAGCCACTGTGTAAAACAGTATGAAGGTTTCTCAAAAAATCAAAAATAGAACTACCATATGACCCAGCAATTTCACTTCTGTGTGTATATCTGAAAAAAAGTGAAAAAAGATACATGCACCCCAATGTTCATAGCAGCATTATTTACAATTGCCAAGATAGAAGCAACCTAAGTGTCCATAAACAGATGATTGGATAAAGAAGATGTGGTATATCTATACACAATGTAATAGTAATCAGTCAGTAAAATCTCTTTGCTATTCTTCATATGGCTCCGCAGTGAAGAATCCACCTGCAATGCAGAAACTGCAGGAGACACGAGTTTGATCCCTGGGTCAGAAAGATCCCCTGGAGGAGGGCATGGCCACCCACTCCAGTATTCTATCCTGGAGAATCCCATGGACAGAAGTGCCTGGTGGACTACAGTCCATGGGGTCCCAAAGAGTCAGACACAACTGAAGCGACTTAGCATGCACGCATGGATGGTCTTGGAGGGCATTACTCTAAGTGAGATAAGTCAAAGAAAGAGAAATACTGTATGATATCACTTATACGTGGGATCTAACATGAGAATGACAATTCCTGCCTCAGTGGACCATTTGTGAAGTCCAGAGAGGAAATACTCTTTTTTTAAAAAAATTAATTTATTTATTTTAATTAGAGGCTAATTACTTTACAGTATTGTGGTGGTTTTTGCCATACATCAACATGAATCAGCCACGGGTGTACATGTGTCCCCCATCCCAAACCCCCCCTCCCACCTCCCTCCATCCCATTCCTCTGGGTTGTCCCAGTGCACTGGCTTTGAGTGCCCTGTTTCATGCATCGAACTTGGACTGGTGATCTGTTTCACATATAGTAATATACATGTTTCAGTGCTATTCCCGAGAGGAAATATTCTTGCCTACAACGTTCTGTTCAGTGGAATTCAGTTGGAAATCCCCACCACTCTTTACTTTCTACAAGGCCAACGCCATACTCTTCCCCAAATTTAGGTCAAGGTTATTCCCACAACACCCCCACAGAAATAATAATGAAAACATTAATTGTAATAATACCTCCATTTCTTCACAGCCTATGTTACACTGCCCTTTCTTTACTCCCCGCAATAGGTCTCTGAGGCAGGAACTGTCATTCTCATGTTAGCGACAGGACAACTGAAGTCCAAAGTAATCCAAGAAATTATTGGAGGTAATAAGGGAGGAGGAGGCATCAGATTGCCATCAAGAAAAGCAAACTGGAGAATTGTAGCAAGAGAGTTAGAGAAAATAAATGCAACAGAGGCCGGAAAAATTATTGACACTTTTTTTACAGACTGTTTCTTCTATAATGATGCTTTTGCAGACACTAAAACTATTTTGAAAAGAAACCAACCTGAGGGAAGAAAAGCAAATAGCACCCAGGAAAGGAGCTCGGATGGATGCAGGCTGTAATTCTTCCCTTTCTGGATCAGAAAAGTGCTGTGGAGAGGCTCATGCTAGGAATTCACTAAATACAGCCGTGGGAAAACTGCGAGCAGCAGTCTTGACATTAAAGGAAAAGATGGAACATATCACCAGGTCAAAGGCAGAGTGTCCAGCTCAGAGGCTGCTGTGTCTGGTGTGGGAGCAGGGTTTCCCCAGCAAAATCTGTTCTGAGAGGTTGTTCAAGCTGACAAGTATTAGCTAGCGCCTCCTCAACAATGTATAGTCCCCTTTGCGCATAGCATGTTACTGAGTTGAACAGGCAGAGACAGTAAGGAGAGGTTTTCATGGGTGATTCTTCCATTGTATTTGTCATCATGCAGGTCCAGTTACAAAGGAGCAGTTATAGCAACATCTTTCTCAAGCATTAAATACAGGTATCACCATTATTCACACACAGAGTTCCTTTATGATCATCTAAAAGGTTACTCCTGAAGACAGTTGGCAGTACACAATCCCCACCTTCTTTCTGCATCAAGGGGAGAATTTCATATTATAGGAGTCTGGCCATCCATCTGCCTTGAGTGGTTTAAGTGATGTATTTACTTGCCAAAATGGTGGGGAGGAGAACTGAGAGGTAAAATGACAAATTAGTTACAACACTTTGGAAGTTCTTCAGTGGCTTAGAAACCTGGGTATAATGAAAAAAGTCAGTGCAGAACTCACAGTCAGAAGGGGCCTGGAAAGTTATCTCATTTAATGCTCTATAGATAGAGTCCATATAAAAAATATCCTGAAATGGATACAGACACACACTGTTCAGATTCCTCCTTTGAGAAAGGGCTGGTACATTTGCAGCAACGTGGATGACCTGGAGATTGTCAGACTGAGTGAAGTCAAGTCAGACTGAGAATGAGAAATATCATATGATACTGCTTATATGTGGAATCTAAAAAAAGGGTACAAATGAACTTATCTACAAAACAAAGTTACTGATGTAGAAAACAAGTTTATGGTTACTAGGGGGTAAGGGGTCGAGGGGGGATAAATTGGGAGACTGGGATTGACATGTATACACTACTATATATAAAATAGATAACTGGCGCTAGTGGTAAAGAACCCATCTGCCAATGCAGGAGACATAAGAGATGTGGGTTCGATCCCTGGGTCAGGAAGATCCTCTGGAGAAAGAAATGGCAACCCACTTCAGTATTCTTGCCTGGAGAATCCCGTGGACAGAGGAGCCTGGGGGGCTACAGTTCATGGAGTCAGAAAGAGTTGGACACGACTGCAGTGACTTAGCACACACACACAAGGAACTCTACTCAATACTCTGTAATGACCTAAATGGGAAAAGAATCTAAGAAAGAGTGGATATATGTATATGTATAACTGATTCCCTTAGCTGTACACCTGAAATTAACACAACACTGCAAATCAACTGTACTCCAATAAAAAATCTTTTAAAAATTAAAAAAAGAAAGGGCTTGTGACCTGGATGCTGGGTTTGGGTCAGGACAACCTTGAGTGGTCAGCCTTTTAGGAATGATCTCAGCTGCAGACTGCTGAGTTGGGCCCTTCTCAGGGCAGCCACTCTTGGTTACTGCTGGAAGAAGAGTTGGGAAGCCTGACTCCTATGGCCCAGCTTGGAACAATTCTAATAGATCATTCCAGAATGCTCAGACAACCCCCACCTCAGCCAGGGGCCCACACTGCAGTTCAACTTCTCCTCTTGCCTAATCTGCTTCCAACCCTTCCTCTGCTGTGTTTCCCCCCAGGCATTCCCTAATACATATCCTATACCATAAACCCCATCTCAGGGTGTGTTTCTTGGAGAACCCAGCCTAGGACAGGCCCCTAGCGATGCAGAGTACAGCACATACTCCATCCATGGTCCAACTACATTGTCAGAAAGTGTTCAGTTCAGTTCAGTTCAGTCGCTCAGTCGTGTCCGACTCTTTGCGACCCCATGAATCACAGCAAGCCAGGCCTCCCTGTCCATCACCAACTCCTGGAGTCCACTCAAACTCATGTCCATCGAGTCGGTGATGCCATCCAGCCATCTCATTCTCTGTCGTCCCCTTCTTCTCCCGCCCCCAATCCGTCCCAGCATCAGAGTCTTTTCCCGTGAGTCAACTCGTTGCATGAGGTGGCCAAAGTATTGGAGTTTCAGCTTTAGCATCTCTTTTAGAAAGTGTTGGCATCTCTCTGCATTTTGTTAACTGCGTCGGTCTCCCTAAACCTACCAGAACAAAACTAGGCCCTCTGCATTCTGTTTCCTTTATTTCCATTCTCTTGCCCTGAATTCTGTCTTGCAATGTAAAAGGTAAAAGAAAGTTTTAACTGATTCATCATCATCTCCTTCCTCTTTTTTTGTAATTGTGCTGCCGAAAAGAGGTAAAATTAAAGGGAAAAAAGCATATGATTCATAGGGCACCAGTTCAGGAAATATGAAGTAGTTCATGTTCCCTTTTAGGTGACTACTCATTACAATTTGGGGTGTGAGGGGTGCCGGGGCGGGAGGAAGGGACATGGGTGAGCTAGGGGAAAAAGTATTTGTGGCAGCAGCACAGGTTTGGGCAATTCTTTTCATCTTCTGAGAGCCAACAAATGCGCTCTTACTCATTCTCCTGTGTCCTCAGCCTTGGTGAAAGGAAACACTATTCACCAGGTTTAGAAACTTGGAAACAACTCAAATGCCCATTAACAGTAGAATAATTAATTAAACTGTAGTTACTGCTGCTTAGTTGCTCAGTCGTGTTTGACTCTGTGACCCCATGGACTGCAGCACGCAGTCCTTCCCTGTCCTTCACCGTCTCTTGGAGTTTGCTCAAACTCGTGTCCACTGAGCTGGTGATGCTATCTAACCATCTTATCCTCTGCTGCCCTCTTCTCCTTTTGCCTTCAGCCTTTCCCGGGATCAGGGCATTCATATAATACAATGCAATTTCAACCACAAGTAACCAAGCTACTGCTATCATCATCCACAAGAATGAATCTCACAAATGTAAGACTGAGCCAAATTGCAAAAGAAATCATTCTGTGGGATTTATGTATCTATAAAGCTTAAAATAATCTGTGATTCTGGAAGGCAGGTAGTGGCTTCATTTAAGGAGCAGGGTGAAGGATTGACAGGGTGGGGACAGAAAGGGGGTTTGTGTAATGGGGATGTTCTGTTTCTTGTCTTGGTGGTGGTTAGTTACCTGGGTGTGTTTACTTTGAGAAAGGTCACTGAGCTTAACGCTTACGATTCATACACTTTTTGTATGCACATTATTCATAATAAATTCATTAAAGAATCCTGGAATGGTCCCCCTAGGCCTACTGAGTCAAGTCCAAATTCACTGGATCCCCTCCACGGCCAGCACCGTTTTCAGACCTTCTCTCTCGCGGTTCCCCTCGTGTGCGCTCACTTTACTCACTCTGGATTTTTGCAGCTTCCTGAAAAGGACAGGAGGACTGGCAGTTGGATGACAAATGTCGTTTCTAGATGAGTGAATGTACTGTGGGGTTGGTAATGCTTACACTGCAGTGCCTTTGTTAGCATTGAATAAAAGAATATAGGTGCAGTTCATAGCACAATTCCTGAAGCATAGCAGATACTCGTGATAGTTCCTTCCTCCTCTCTCCCTTCTACCATCTATGAATGGACTTATGAAAACTCCGCACATTATTAGAATATTGTCGCTGAAGTCATTTTCTGGAAGGTATTGCCTATGAATCTCATTATCCATTCAGTGGACTTTACTCCAAAAAGGTACTCTGGCTTGTCTTTGATTCCCAAGAACACAGATCTTGACACAAATTTGACATTCTTGGGCAAGCTGTCCCAACCAAACCCATTCTTTCATGTTTAAGTCAGATCTTTTCTTTGGAAATATCACCATATGCCCACTATGATAAAGGGATAAAAAATGGCTGCAGATAAGGAGAGACATTTTCCAGGGTCTGGTTTGACTTTACCTGGTCACTTTAGGTAGATGGGGTTGTTAGAAGGATCTGAGAGCTTTCAAACTGCTGCTGCTGCTATTGGTTGCTATTTTTCAAAATATTACCTTCTCACTATAAAAATACTTTCCCTCTCAAGCCAGATTTCATAAAAGACCTTCCATCTGGTCTGTACTGATAACTTGAATCTTGAGATGCTCATTCCTCTTACAACATAAAATGATCCATGTGTAGAAGGACTGGATTTCACAGCTTCTTCCAAAGGATTTTGTCTTCCTAATCCTACAGCTGCACGTGTTGAGAACTGGTCACCAGGAGACAGCTCTAACAACAAATCTATTACAAGTATTAGAATCTGCTGATGTGAATTTTTCGGAACTAAAAACACTAAAATCTATTAGCACAAGGACCATAGCGAACTAGTGGACGAAACAAACAAAAAAATAAATGAAAAATGGAAAATAAAATCAGAATCAAACTGGTTTAGAATTTTCAAAGATTTTTTCCAATTTATTGTGATCTAGGATGTAGTAATTTACTGAATGATCTGTATAAATTCTGGTTCTCAGTTTCCTAATCCACAAAATGGGGAGATGAACACCAAATTATGACAAGGTGATGGGATATGTTGATGAAAGTATTTTCATTCCTAGGGAGACAAGACTTTGGAAGGATGACTGGGTCACGTTTTAGGATTCCCAGTACTTTTAGAAAATAACTCAGGGGCGAAGTCGGATGCTCTAAAGAGCCACTGCCCATCCCCTCTTTTCTCTTCCCTATCCAGTCATCTACACCCCTCCCTACACTTATAGCATTCTTATCTTCAGTGTTTCCCTGTAATTCATGTTCATATAATTTCCCACACATAAAAATGTGGGAGGTGGAGCAGAAATGAGCATAACGCATAAGAGGCCCAGGTTCACATTTGTCTTCACATTTGAGATGACCTTGAAAACATGTGGTATGAACAGTAAATCCTTATTTGGTTGAAATTCACATCTTGAGTAGCCTCAAGCTTGTTTTCTCACATAAATAAGCCTCCAGAAATAGAGACGTCCCCTCTCTATAAAAATATTAGACTATGATCTTGTACTTTTAAAGGATAGTATAGAAATAATCTGATAGAAATAAAATTCCAAGAAAGACAACAGAAAAATGAAAAAACAGCCCATGTGTAAAGGTGAAATCAGATGCCTGGTTAGTGCCAAGATAACCCAGCAGGTCAGAGGCTTCCCTGGTGGCTCAGTGGTAACGAATCTGCCTGCCAATACAGGAGACCCAGGTTCAATCCCTGGGTTGGGGAGATTCCCCTGGAGAAGGAAATGGCAATCCGTTCCAGTATTCTCGTCTAGGAAATCCCATGGACAGAGAAGTTTGGCAGGCTACAGTCCAGGGGGGTCACAAACGAGTTGGACATGACTTAGTGACTAAACAACAACATCAACCCAGCAAGTCAGGGCCTGAGTCTTTCTATTTTCTATCTGAGCCTTGGGAGATCTTGGTGGTGATGGAGGGGGCTGTTAAAATGTCAATGAGAGGTGCTTGAGACAGATGGGGACAAGGTACTGTTAGTGATACAGCTCAATTCACTGAATCTCATCGAATAGCAAGAAATGGAAGCAGTGCAATGTCACCTGGGCTAGACATGTATCCTGGATTTTTGTCTCTTCCTAGGTACCATCACTGAGAATCTCTGACTTGTCCTGACTTGGTTATTTTCCTCAAAGGGATATAACAGTATTTACGTGATTGATGCTGATCAGGCATCAATAAGAAATGGTGAGCAGACGTTCTGAACAGATACCAGAAAGGTTAACAAAAGTGACATCAGGGCCAGTTGCAAAGGAAGCTGTGTTTCAGGTTTCAACATATGTCCAAGGGAACAAAGTGCCAGGAGCACTGGTCTGGGAATATACCCCGTGTAAAGTTACCATGGGCAGGAAAATAGAAGAGAAGGAGAGCTTGAGTTTTCTGTGTTGATTTACATGGAATTTTAAATCTGTCAGCTGGTTGACATAAATGGCCAATTTCTGAATACTTTTTAATATGAAAATAATCTGTCAAGTCTTCATCCCTCAAAATCTTCCCAAAAGGAACAATGACCACCTAAAGGAATGTTTGGGCATGCATTTATGCCAAGACTGTGGATATGAACCTTGACTGCATTATTTTTGAGCTCCGTTTCAGCTCTCTCATGATGTCTCAATCTATACAGAGGACTGCAGCAACCCTTGGGCTTCAACAGCCCACATCAGGTGATTCTGACATAATAGTTAAGTTTGATCAACAACAATGAATCAGGATCTGAATGAACTTCTCTGTGTAGTTCTAGTGATGAAATACCTGGGCAGAAGTACTTCTCCCACTTTTATGCAGAAAAATGGCTAGCTGTGGAGGTGCCGTGCAATTTTAGAAATAAGCAAAATACTTAGCAATATTAGCTATACTTAGCAATACTAGCAATACTTAGCAATACTAGCAATACTACAATACTAGCAAAATACTTAGTTTTAGGCCTCCCATTTAGGAGGCCTGCTTCATTTTCACATTTCTGTGGTCTGGGGCTGAAGTTCTGAATGGAGGAAAAAGACAGGCAGATATATTTTCTGCATTTGCTAAGTTGGCCTCAGATACCTCCATTCATTTATTTGTTGAACAGGGTCACCTCATTTAATTCAGCAGGAAAGCAAGTACACCATTAAAAGAAGAAAGAGTGGCTCATAATCTCCTCTGAATTTCAAATTTGTTTCCCAGGGAAGATACTGCACAGGGAGCCAGACCCAGGCTCTTGCTTCCTGCCCCTGGAACAGGGTTAATTCAGGGAAACCCTGGATTCACAAGTCCACCTTGGGTGTTTAAGGTCAAGCACTTTGCATCTGAGTGTAGAAACTATGGCAAGTACATATTTTGGAGCAATGTCAAGTTCAGACCTGAACATATACTACTGTGGAGCTGGGAGTAAGATAAGAATGGTAAGAGGACCCTGAACTATTTGGGAAAATAACCCTCCCCCAATCCACTTGACCATCTATTATTCCCTCCCAGTCTCAGAGATCTGATGCAGGAAGTATGGAAGGACAACAAGGAAGGTTAGGAATAAGCATCCTGGGAGGCTGACACCCTTTGCCTCATCCTTCTAAGCCAAGGACAAGCAGGCTTAGGTTGACTACGAGGTCCTACCCCAAACTGGACGCAGATGGAAACACATAAAAAAAGTATATGATATTTTAACAATGCAAAACCTTGTTTGATCTTGAGGTAGGAGCCCCTTCCATTTAGTCTCAATTCCCTTTCATTTTCACTACGTAGAGGGCCAGTCTCTCACCTTGCAGAACTGGGTGGAAGTAAGCTCAAGACTAAACTTCCCAGTCTCCACTTCCAAGCTGTATTTGGTAATTTAAGTAAATGAGTCAGCCCCATCACCTCCCCACACGGGTATTTTCTTTCTCAGGACAGAGCACATAATAATTTTCTGACCGCTGGAGCAACCGTGCAGTCCTTTCTCATCAAAGGTTTTCCCATCAGCGTGGGCTCTGCACCTCCCTCGTGGTCTCGCGGTCCCCGCAGCACAGCCCTCTCCGCGGAATTTCCATACAAGTTTTTTCCTCCAAGTACCCCTTTCCCACAATTTATTTAATTTTTAAGCTGCTCAAGTCCTTTTGCAAGGAAGTAGGATAAAATTCTCCAAGCACAAGTTCTGCACAATGTCGACACTCAGGTTTCACACATTTGGGGGATTATTTCACCAAGAACCGTGTCCCATGCAAAGAAGTCTGTAGGCAGGCACGGTGCCCGGGCGACCCCGGTCGTTGCCCTCCCAACCCCCGCCGCCTTTGAACCAAAAACCAGGCAGAAATTCGCCAGCTCGCGACGGAGCCCCTGCCCGGGGACGGGGTCAAGGGGAAGCCGAGGGCGTTTCGGAAAGTGTGCGCCCCTCACCTTGTGGACGGAGCGCGCAGCCGCCGCGCCCTGGGCGAACCCGGGCGTCCTCTGGTTCCAGAAGTCTCACTTGGAGCCGCTCCTTCCGTTCCCGAGCGTTGTTACCAAAGCGCCGCTTCTCACCGCACCCGGCTCCCGGGCGCGCCGAGCCGGTGCGCTGGCCCCTCGGGCGCCCTTTGCCCGCGCGGTGCCCCCGGGCTGCGGCAGACCCGGCCGGGAGCGCGGCGCGCGGGGCGGCAGGCGCTGCGCTCCGCCAAGTCTGGGTGCCGGCGCTGGGAGAGGCGGCGAGAGCGACAGCCGGGAGGACGAGGAGGAGGAGCAGGATCAGGGGGCAGTCTGTTAAATCGACTGGTAGGTTACAGCCCTCCAGGACACCCTGGAACCGAGAAAGGGGTGGATGGGATGAAAAGGTGGGCCGGGGTGCAATGCGGAGAGCGGTGGTGGAGGAGAAGCAGGGGCTCGGAGCTCCGAGGTGCTTCAGGTCTTGCTTAGGCTGTAAAAGAGAAATTCTGGAGCCGATGGCGCCCCAGGGCTCCCACTTGCCAACGCTAGAGGGCAGCGCTGGCCACACTATAAACTTGGCCTATGGGGGTGGGGGAAGTGCACGAGGGTCCGGCCCTTAAGCCCTTTGCGGGCGGCGGCTAGTGGGTGCCAGGAGAGGCAGACCCCGTTCTCCCCTCCCGTGGGCAGACTGGGTTGGGAGACAGAGGAAAAGAAAGGAGTTGGCGGATTCGGACATTGTCTCTCTGCGGTTCCTCCAGGCAAACCCTCTGGAGGTGAATTATTACTCAGATGTCCTCAAGGGAGAAATTGCGGGTCAACATCTGCAGGATGCTTTAAAGAGAAGGATGGGAAGAACAGGGTGGGGAAGCAGTGGAGGCAAATTGGGATGGGGAAAAGTGGAAGGGGCAGAGAGATGGCGGAAGGCAGAGAAGAAAAGGAGAAGGGAGTGGTTTGGAGCTGACTTTTCGGGTTGGCAGGAGCTTTCGTGATCTTCATAATGTTTCAGGAGTACCCTCTTGCAGCAAGGCCAGAGAAATTGACTTGGGAGGGTCTTTATAAAACCCTGGTGCTGCTGCTGAAGGAAGCTTCCCCAGGGCTAGTTGGTTATCTCCTGTCTGGAGCCTGGGTGGCTCTGAACCCGTGAGGCTTTATATAAGTTGATTCCATATTTCAGGGGTAAAATAAAATTATTTGAACCACAACCTTGGCAGATGGCAGAGGAGACAAGGAAGCCACGAAATGAAAGAGAAAATTTTACATAGACAATATGATTTGTGGACAGCTTGCTATAATCTTCAAGTTGAAAGGATATTGGAACTTCTGCAGACAACCCTGTGTTTCCCGAAATACTTGCCTTACTGCTTATCTTTCTTGTGTGTAGCCTCATAGCTAAATGGAGAAGGCGATTCCCACCCCCCGCCCCAATAGCTTGGGATTTCTAAAACAAATGAAATCCTCTTCTTCAATTCAGAAAGCAAGCATGTGTACCCTTCTTCCTGCCTTCTGGAGTGCCTCTCAGGATCAGCAGGGACTGGGTGATGGGTAGGTAGGAGAATTCTGCTGAACAGGGGAAAGGAAAGTTGGTAAACTGAAGTCTTGATTGTGATTTGCTTCTGTCAATCCTATTAACTAAGAGAAAGGGCTTAAGTAGACTAAAGCCTAATAGGAGGATTGGATGGAAGGTTTTATTTTTTTTTCTGTCAAAGAAGATGGTGTTTATAAGTTATCATTTTAAAAATTAAATTTTTTTATTTTTCTTTTTTAATTGAATGAAAGATTCTTTTTAAAAATTTGATTTTATTTATATGCTGTATTATTAAATCTTTAAAATTATTTAATTCTCAAAGGTTGCTTTCCATTTGCAGTTATTACAAATTGTTGACAATATTTCCCATGTTGTACACTATATCCCTGAGCCTATGTTATACCCATCAGTTTGTACTTCCCTCTCCCCCAGCCCTACACTGCCACTACCCACTCCTCCCCTAACCACTAGTTTGTTGTCTATGTCTGTGAACCTGCTTCTTTTTTGTTGCTGTTGTATTCACTAGTTTGTTGTATTTTTTAGATTCCACGTATAAGTGATATCATACAGTATTAGAAAGATTCTTTAAATTCTGTAGTGTTTTACAATTTTCAAAGATTTCACACACATGATTTTATATAATCGCCCCCACCCCGCCACTGTATGGTCCCTCCCCACTGGTAACCAGTAGTTCTCTTTATCTGTGAGTTTTCCTCTTTCTGTATTATTCACTGGTTTGTTGGATTTTATAGATTCCACGTATCAGTGATATATACAGTGTTTGTCTTTCTGACTTATTTCACTCAGCACAATGTCCTCCAAGTCTATCCATGTTGCTGCAAGTGGCAAAATTTCATTGTATTTTATGGCTGAGCAGTGTTCCATTGTATATATGTGCCACATCTTTTTTATCCATTCATCTGTTGATGAACACATAGGTTGCTTTCATAACTGGGAAGTTATAAGTAATGCTACTGTAAACATTGGAGTGCATGTATCTTTTTAAATTCAGTGCAATTCTGTTTAGTTCAGGTGCTCAGTTGTGTCTGACTCTTTTCAATCCCATGAACTGTAGCATGCCAGGCTTCCCTGTGCATGACCAACTCTTGGAGCTTGGTCAAACTCATGTCCATTGAGTTGGTGATACCATGCAACCATCTCATCCTCTATCGTTCCCTTTGCCTTCAGTCTTTCCCAGCATCAAGGTCTTTTCCAATGAGTCAGTTCTTCTCATTAGATGGCCAAAGTATTGAAGTTTCAGCTTCAGCATCAGTCCTTACAATGAATATTCAGGACTGATTTCCTTTAGGATTGACTGGTTTGATCTCCTTTAGAATTGACTGGTTGGATCTCCTTGTTGTCCAAGGGACTCTCAAGAGTCTTCTCTAACACCACAGTTCAAAAGCATCAGTTCTTCGGTGCTCAGCTTTCTTTATAGTCCAATTCTCACATCCATACACGACTATTGGAAAAACCATAGTTTTGACTGGATGGACCTTTCTTGGCAAAGTAATGTCTCTGCTTCTTAATATGCTGTCGAGGTTGGTCATAGCTTTTCTTCCAAGGAGCATGCATTTTTTAATCTCATGGCTGCAGTCATCATCTGCAGTGATTTTGGAGCCCAAGAAAATGAAGTCTGTCACTGTTTCCACTGTTTCCCCATCTATTTGACATGAAGTGAGGGCTTGGATGCCATGTTCTTCGTTTTTTTTTTTTTTTATTGGAGGCTAATTACTTTACAGTATTATATTGGTTGGTTTTGCCATACATTGACATGAATCTGCCCCGGGTGTACATGTGTTCCCCTTCTTGCTCCCCCTCCCACCTTCCTCCTCCCCATATCCTCCTTCCAGGTCATTCCCGTGCACCAGCCCCGAGCATCCTGTATCATGCGTCGAACCTGGACTGGTGATTCGTTTCACATATGCTAATATACATGTTTCAATGCCATTCAAGACCAGAAACTATAAAACTTCTAGAGGAGAACATAGGCAAAACACTTTCGGACATAAATCACAGCAGGATCCTCCAAGACCCACCTCCCAGAATATTGGAAATAAAAGCAAAAATAAACAAATGGGACCTAATTAAAATGATCTTCGTTTTTTGAGTGTTGAGGTTTAAGCCAGATTTTTCACTATCCTCTTTCACTTTCATTAAGAGGCTCTTTAGTTCCTCTTCGCTTTCTGCCATAAGGGTGGTGTCATCTGCATATCTGAGGTTATTGATATTTATCCCAGCAATCTTGATTCCAGTTTGTGTGTCATCCAGCCTAGCATTTCGCATGATATATCTGATGCTGGGAAAGACTGAAGGCAGGAGAAGAAGGGGATGACAGAGGATGAGATGGTTGGATGCATCATCACCAACTGCATCATTATTGAGTCCATCACTGACTCAATGGACATGAGTTTGAGCAAGCTCTGGGAGTTGGTGATGGACAGGGAAGCCTGGCGTGCTATAGTCCATGGGGTTGCAAAGAGTTGGACATTACTGAGTGACTGAACAGAATTGAACTGAACTCTGCATATAAATTAAATAAGCAGGATGACAGTATACAGCTTTGACATACTCCTTTCCCAATTTGGAACCAGTCTGTTGTTCCGTGTTTCAGTCTAACTGTTGCTTCTTGACCTGCAGACAGATTTCTCAGGAAGCAGGTCAGGTGGTCTGGTAGTCCCATCTCTTTAAGAATTTTCCACAGTTTGTTGTGATCCACACAGTCAAAGGCTTTAGTGTAGTCAATGATGCAGTAGTAGATATTTTTTCGGGAATTCTCTTGCTTTCTCTGTGATCCAGCAGATGTTGGCAATTTGATCTCTGGTTCCTCTGCCTTTTCTGAATCCAGCTTGAACATCTGGAAGTTCTCAGTTCTTGTACTGTTGAAGCCTGGCTTGGAGAATTTTGAGCATTGCTTTGCTAGCATGTGAGATGCATGTCTTTGTGCAGTAGTTTGAACATTCTTTGGCACTGGCTTTCTTTGGGATTGGAATGAAAACTGACCTTTTCCAGTCCTGTGGCCACTGCTGAGTTTTCCAAATTTGCTGGCATATTGAGTGCATCACTTTCACAGCATCATCTTTTAGGATTTGAAATAGCTCAACTGGAATTCCATCACCTCCACTAGCTTTGCTGTAGTCGTGCTTCCTAAGGTCCATCTGACTTTGCACTCCAGGATATCTGGCCCTAGGTGTTTTGTTTTTGTTTGGATATATATCCAGGAGTGGACTTTCTGGGTCATATGATAGGTCTGTTTAAGTTTTTAGAGAAACCTCCATGCTGTTTTCCACAGTGGCTGCAGGAATCCAAATCATCATTTTGAAATACGGTTGATGATAGAGGTGTTATGTAAAAATAAACAGAATAAGAATCATTCCTCATCTGTATAAAAGAACTCAGAGAAGCAAAGTTTTTTAGATACCCCTGGAGTAAGTAAGTAAGGGCATGGCCTTTCTTACTCTGGCAACTCTGGAAGCCATTCAGAAGATAAAGGCAATTTGAGTTCATTCCATTTTTTAATTTTTTAGATAAATTAATTTCTCTATTCTTTGATTATTACAGTGTAGGCAACTATGGAAATATATCATACACTTGGAAACTCTGCTGAACATACCTCAGAACACCCTTGCTTTGGCAGATTTCAGCTGTGTGAGGCTCATGGTTATTTTCAAAGCTATTAATTAACTTCTGGAATATATTTTACCAGTTTTAATGAAAGTTAACATCTGCCTAATTAGGAGCTGATAATTCAATTTGTGGATTGCCCATTTGAATTTCCACGAGGCTCTGTGAGTGCTTTAACATTGTAGGTGTTTGTGAATCAAGTACTGATTTCACATAGAGAACTCCTTGTAAGTTAAGTTTAAAAAGCATCTATGAGGATTGAGCTGGAGCCCTGAGCCCATGGCATAACAAACTGATCAACTTATAGGGAGAGCTCAAAAGCCATTATGAAGGAATTAACTGATCAAATTTATTCATTCAAAAATGAATGAGTACCCTGTTCCAAGCATTGTACCCCCTGAGCCAACTTCTGGGGATACAATAAAGAATGTAGTTTCATTCACTGATTCACAAACAAGCAAATCCAGCCCTTAGCAATAGTTGGGCAAATAAGGAAGTCCAGGGATCTGTGGAAACTCAGAGGGGAATCTAATCCAGTTTGAGTGATAGCTGGAGGTGGGGGTGGTAGCTGTGCGCATATAGGAGGAAGGTGATTGAAGCCGTGGGGACTCGGAAGAATGATGAACAGTGCATTGACTCCTAGACACATCCCAGTCACATTCATTAGCTTTCCACATGGATACTGGAACCTTACTTTAATATCTGAGGAAGCAAGTGTGCACATTTTCCTACTAGAAGCCAGCCTAGAAGCATCTTAAGGTAGGGACTGTGTATCCTTGTTCATCTCAGCAGCACAGAGAAAAGTGAAGACCCAGTAGGCGTTTATCTGTAATTTCCTACCTCCACTGTGGAAGCAGGAATGAAGTGAGGAGAGAACAGGTTGCGGTGGGGAGGTGCGCACGTTACCTGAGCTCACAGAATCCTGGATGATTTCCGTACGTTAGCCCACCAAACAGTTCCAACAGCTATATGACATAGTTCTTCTCTCTTTTGCTGTTGACTTAAAAAAATGAGCTTCCAGTTCCTTCAAGATCTGTTGTTGTTTTTTAGTTGCTGAGTCATGTCTAGCTCTTCACAACCCCATAGATGACAGCATGCCAGGCTTCCCTGATCTTCACTATCTCCTGGAGTGTGCTCAAACTCATGTCCATTGAGTTGGTGGTGCTATTCAACCATCTAAAGCTTTCTAGATTTATGCCGTGACAAAAACCAGAGAGAGAGTATGAGATGTGTACAGTTAGCTTTCTGTGTTAGTCAACTCTCAGGAAGTTCCGCTGTGAACAAAGCATAGCTTTGAAATTTCAGTGGCTTATTACAGCAAAGGATTGTATCTTGCCCACAGTACATGTAAACTGTGAACCAGTGGGTTCACTCCACATGTTTGTCCTGAGACACAGACTGATGGAGCCAGACTGTTCTTAGGTAGAGGGAAGGGTGATGGCAGAACATCACAATGATTCTTAAAGCTTTTGCTTACGTATCAGGTTAATCATTTCTGCTCACATTCCATTTGCCAAAGCAAATCACGTGGCTGAGTCTGATGTCAACTGACTTTCTCTTACTGGGAAGGATTCCAGGGGAAGGCTCTGTAAATGAACCTGAGTGACAAGTATTGTCAACAAAGTATTCAATTGACAAGTCTCCAGCCATGCTTTTGAATGCTTTTCTCTTTAAAAATCTTTATTTATTGAGTCTATTGGCTAGTGATGCTCACCAAACTTAGGATGGGGGAGCAAGATAGTAAATCTAAGTTGATTAACTTAACTGATGAGACTGTGTCATCAGAATCCAGACTTCATAGGAACAGTTGTCTTTGCACAATGAAAAAGCTCCATTCTCTGGCAACATACTGCCTCTTTTTCCATGTGTTGTTGTTCAGTTGCCAAGTTGTAGCTGACTGCAACCTCGTGGATTGCAGCATGCGAGGCTTTCCTGTCCTTCACCATCTCTCAGAGTTTGCTCAAATGCATGTCCATTGAGTTGGTGATGCCATCCAACTGTCTCATCCTCTGTCATTCCATTCTGCTTCTGCCTTCAATCTTTCCCAGCATCAAAGTCTTTTCCAATGAGGCGGCTCTTCACATCAGGTGGCCAAAGTATTGGAGCTTCAGCTTCAGCATCAGTCCTTCCAGTGAATATCCAGGGTTGAATTCTTTTAGGATGGACTGGTTTGATCTCCTGGCAGTCCAAGGGACTCTCAAAAGTCTTCTACAGCATCACAGTTTGAAAGCATCAATTCTTCAGCACTCAGCCTTCTTTATAGTCCAACTCTCACATCCATACACGACTACTGGGAAAAACCAAAGCTTTGACTATACGGACCTTTGTCAGCAAAGTGCTGTCTCTGATTTTTAACATGTTGGCACATCTTAATATCTGTTGCCATGAAGAAATAATAAAGGCAGACTAGGTGGGTTAGGGCAAACCTAACAAGGATAAAACCTCAGGCTCCAGAGATATCGACAGAGCCTCCTGGTCAGTCCCCTTTTTATAAAAAATGATCATGAGAAGCAGCTCACTCAGTGATGAGCAGAAATATCGTAGTTGAATTTTAACGAATATGTCTTGCGCATTTCCCACCTAAAAGTTTGAAACATATATAGAGGACCTGGTCCCTATCTTCAAGGAGCTCAGAGTTAAGGTTGGTGAAGGAATTTCCATGGATGACTTCATAGAAGAGCTGAAGAAGCAGAGAAGCCCACGTGGAGGAGTTAGGACTCAGCTGAATTTGGAAAGATGTGCAGAGGCTGAGTGGGTTTTTTCAATGTAGGACTGATCTCTCTGCTTTGGTTCCTGTCTTCCTGCTCTTGGGAAAAGGAGGTGCTTGGGGTAAATACTTTGCCTAGTGGACATGAGTTTGAGTGTACTCCGGGAGTTGATGATGGACAGGGAGGCCTGGCGTGCTGTGATTCATGGGGTCGCGGAGAGTTGGACACGACTGAGCGACTGAACTGAACTGAACTGAACTGAGGGTCATACAAGTGGTATGTGCTGAACTGAGGTTTGAACCCATGACTAACTCTAAAGCTTGTTTTTTTTTTTCATTCTATTGGAGTGTGATCCCAAGATGGGCTGATGGAGTTCTGAGGAAAGCTTAGTTATGGTAGTGAGTGGACTGTGGAACTTGGGCTCATGAAACACGGACTCCTGTGGGAGTATTTGACTCTGGGAATGGGTGTGTGGGGGATGGCCCATAACAGAGTGCCTTAAGATGTTTTTATTATTTTTATTTTTATAAGTAACATTACTTTGTGTAGAGAATGACAGCTTTCGAAGCACTTTGTCTTCAAAACTGAGCAATGTCAAATCAATTTTTAAGAAAGAAACAGGGTTTACAATATAACATATTAAGTGGCAGAATAAATTCACTTTGTATTTATTAGTTTAATAGCTTGATTGAGGTATAATTTATACAACATAGCTTTCAATCACTGTGAACATACAATTCAATGGTTTTAGTAGCTTAATAGAGCTGTGCAGCCATCACCACAGTCCAGTTGTAGAACATCTCCAGTGACTCCCAAACTTCCCGCATGCCCGTTTACAGTCAATTTTCCTCCTCCCACACCTATCCTAGCCACTGATCTGCTTTGCCTCTATAAATTTGCAGATCAGTACATAGAATAAATATGCAATATTTTGTGTCTGGCTTCTTTTACTTGGCAAAATGTCTTTGGTTTCATCAGTATATAATATGTAACATTAGTTCCTTTCCATTGCTGAATTATTTTCCACTGTATGAATATGGCACATATTTATTTTAAATTTAATTTTTTATTTTATATTGGAGTATAGTTGATTTAGTGTTGTGTTAGTTTCAGGTGTGCAGCAACGTGACTGAGTTATATATCAATCATTGAGAGAATATTGAGTCGAGTTCCCTGTGCTATAAGTAGGTCCTTGTTGATTATCTGTTTTACATATAATAGTGTGTGTATGTTAATCCCAACCTCCTAATTTATGCCTTCTCTTCATGTTTCCCCTTTGGTTACCACAAGATTGTTTTTGAAAGCTGTGTGTCTGTTTTATAAATAAGTTCATTTGTATCATTTTTTTAGAGTCCACATATAATATCATATGATGTTTGTCTTTCTCTGCCTTACTTCATTTAGTATGGTAATCTCTAGGTCCATCCATATTGCTGCAAATGGCATTATTTACTTTTTTATGTCTAAGTGGTGTTCTTTTGTATATATGTACCGCATCTGTACATGGAACAACAGACTGGTTCCAAGTAGGAAAAGGAGTGTGTCAAGGCTGTATATTGTCACCTTGCTTATTTAACTTATATGCAGAGTACATCATGAGGAATGCTGGGCTGGAAGAAGCACAGGCTGGAATCAAGATTGCTGGGAGAAATATCAATAATCTCAGATATGCAGATGACACTACCCTTATGGCAGAAAGTGAAGAGGAACTCAAAAGCCTCTTGATGAAAGTAAAAGAGGAGAGTGAAAAGGTTGGCTTGAAGCTCAACATTCAGAAAACAAAGATCATGGCATCTGGTCCCATCACTTCATGGGAAATAGATGGAAAAACAGTGGAAACAGTGTCAGACTTTTAATTTTTGGAGCTCCAAAATCACTGCGGATGCTGATTGAAGCCATGAAATTAAAAGATGCTTACTCCTTGGAAGGAAAGTTATGATCAACCTTGATTGTATATTAAAAAGAAGAGACATTACTTTGCCAACCAAGGTCCGTCTAGTCAAGGCTATGGTTTTTCCAGTGGTCATGTATGGATGTGAGAGTTAGACTGTGAAGAAAGCTGATCACTGAAGAATTGATGCTTTTGAACTGTGGTGTTGGAGAAGACTCTTGAGAGTCCCTTGTACCGCAAGGAGATCCAACCAGTCCATTCTAAGGGAGATCGATCCTGGGTGTTCATTGGAAGGACTGATGCTAAAGCTGAAACTGTAATACTTTGGCCACCTCATGTGATGAGTTGACTCACTGGAAAAGACTCTGATGCTGGGAAGGGTTGGGGGAGGGAGGAGAGGGGGACGACCGAGAATGAGATGGCTGGATGGCATCACCGACTCTGTGGACATGAGTTTGAGTGAACTCTGGGAGTTGGTGATGGACAGGGAGGCCTGGCGTGCTGTGATTCATGGGGTCGTGGAGAGTCGGACATGACTGAGCGACTGAACTGAACTGAACCACATCTTCTTTATCCATTCATCTGTTGATAGATATTTAAACTGTTTTTGTCTTGACAGTTGTAAATAGTGCTGCAGTGAAAATTGGGGTGCATGTTTCTTTTTGAATTATGGTTTTCTCTGCATATATGCCCAGGATTGGGACTGCTGGATCTTATGGTAGTTCTATTTTTATTTTTCTAAGGAACTGCCATAGTGTTCCCCACAGTCGTTGTATATGGCACATATCTTAAAAATTCAGTAACTAGTAACTGAACATTTGGATCATTGCTGCTGCTGCTAAGTCACTTCAGTCGTGTCCGACTCTGTGTGACCCCATAGATGGAAGCCCACCAGGCTCCCCCGTCCCTGGGATTCTCCAGGCAAGAACACTGGAGTGGGTTGCCATTTCCTTCTCCAATGTGTGAAAGTGAAAAGTGAAAGTGAAGTCGCTCAGTCGGGTCCAACCCTTAGCGACCCCATGGACTGCAGCCTACCAGGCTGCTCCATCCATGGGATTTTCTAGGCAAGAGTACTGGAGTGGCTTGCCATTGCCTTCTCCGTATTTGGATCATTTCTTCACTTTAAATAGCATTTTTAAATTTAAAAATCACTTTGATATACAATACCTCAATTGGTCCTTGTGAATCATGGCAAGAAATCAAAGCAAGTGGTTATTCTCATTTTATTATGAGAAGGATGATAATAATAGCTGACATTGATCGTACTTTTACTATTTGCAGCACTTCTCTAAACATGCTAAGTATATTAATTCATTTAATCTTTGCAATGGCCTTATGGTGAAAGAGCCATTATTATCCTCATCTTTTAGGTTGGTTAACTGGTTCAAAAAGGTTAAGTAATATTCCCAAATCTTTGTAGCCAGTAAGTGGCAAAACTGGGGTTTAAAAATCAGACAATTTGACATCAGTAATGAGGCCTGGTAGGGCTTCCCTGGTGGCTTAGACAGTAAAGAATCTGCCTGCAATATGGGAGACCTGGGTTCAATCCCTAGGTTGGGAAGATCCCCTGGAGGAGGACATGGCAACCCACTCCAGTGTTCTTGCCTGGAGGATCCCCATGGACAGAGGAGCCTGGCAGGCTACAGTCCATGGAGTTGCAAAGAGTCTGACATGACTGAGCAACTAAGCACAGCACAGTGAGGCCTAGAGAAGTTAGATGACTTGACTAACTGAAGGCTGTGGCTAATAAATGGATGTGTTTCTCTTCCTCCAGGTATGGGGATGTTTGCTATAAATTTATTTGCTAGATCCAAGAGAATTTTAGACAAAACTGGACACCTTAGACATCAATATGTAGCATACCTCTTTTTGTATGGGTGATGCCATGACTGAGAAAAGAAAGTTGTATATGACCTTCTCCAAGGTCACACATCTGGTCAGAGGCAGGCCCTGGATTAGTTCCCAGTTCTCCTGAACCCAGAATTGGTCCTTTTGTCATTAGCCTCTTCCTTAAAGATCAGTGCAAAGCCAGATGTGGTGTAATTTAGGATCTTTGGAGATAGAAGACAAATAACCTTGTATTGAAGAGAGGCATTCTGAAAGGGAAGTAAAAGCTGAAGGAGACATAACTGTTTTTCTTTAAGTTTGGATCACAAAGCATGCATGTCTGACAGGGCCCCAAACCTACTCTAGTTCCAGTGAATTCCTGAATTCATAGGTGACTGAGGCAGCCTGAGAATTCCATGTGTGTCATGTGTCTGGATCTACTGAATCAAAATCTCGGAGGCTGTGGCTGAGGAATCTGTTTTTTGAAACTTCTCCAGATGATTCCTTAATGTGTTAAAAAGACAACCAAAATATTGCTGGAGACTCAGATACAATATATTTTCATGAAGGTAATTTTGTCTTAGAACAGGTTTTCTCAAGCTGTTCATTCTGTGTAACCCTCCTTTTCTGGCATCTATTCAGTGATTGTCTGAGTTGTCTCAGGCTGCCATAACAAAATAGCATAGACTGGGTGGCTTAAACAAACAAAAACATTGTGTCTCACAGCTCTGGGAAGTCCAAGATCAGTGTTCTAGCAGCGTTTGGTTTCTGGTGAGAGCTTCCGTCCTGGCTTGCAGGCAGCCATGCTTCTTTATGTCCTCACAGGGTGGAGAGAGAGAGAAAGATCTCTGGTGTCTCTCCCCTTTTATAAGGATACCAGTTCTACGGGATCAGGGCTTCCCCTTATGATTTCCTTTAACCTTATTTGTCTTCTTAGAGGCCCTTTCTCCAGTACAGTCACGTGAGATGTTAGGGCTTTAACATACAAATTTTTGTGGGACACAGTTTGGTCCATTGCAGTGGCACACAAAGCCAGTCTCATCGTCAACAACAATGACATTAGGACACATACATATAGAGTTTTCTAGCTTCCTTTCACTACAGGTTTTTAACACTTTGTTTCCTTTTTCACTTTTTTCAATTGCAAAGCAGAAATTTAAAAAAGTCAGTGACATCAAGGAATAAAGTTCTTTAGAAAGTGTAAAAGTGATACAATCAGTTATTTGATAGGACATATCAGAGTAGTCTTAGTGTCCAGAATAGCAGAATATATAGTCCAGTTATTTTAATTCTTGAAACACTTCCTTGGAATAGCACACATTTATAATTTGTTCAGGGATTAAAGTAATTATTTTATAATTCAAGCAAAAAATTTTTAGTTAACATATAATTAAGATTCTTATGAATTTAATTTTAGTGATAATAAACATAATATACATATAACAGGGTTGTGTTCTCCCTTCTCTTACCTCCTGCCATTTCTCAGGCTTAAAATATACCAAAGTACAAATAACTAAGAAGGGCCTTGGAAAGCACCTTAAAAGGTGCCAGAAAAGAGACAGAGGCTTTATTTTGTTTTGTAGCACAATAGTAATACAGGGGGTATGTCTAAAAAAGGTCTGCTTTGACAATGTGGAAGTTTAGTTTGTCTTGTAGATAACCCACCTGACTCTAATGGGGCCTTTCCCCTCACTGCATCCCCCCTACCTCCAGTCACATCTAGAGATCCATAAGAGAAACCAGATGGGCACGACCTACTTTGAAAGTTGGGAAGAAAAAGAAACAGGTTGGGCTTGGGCGCAGTTGGGAAGCAAAGAGGAAGCGAAGGAAGGGGAGAAGAATAAGAAAGTAAGAATGTTAAAAAGAGGAGAGTTGAAGAAAATGAGTGGCCATTTGAAGTGAATTCGTGGAACTAAACTGAAGCCCTTCTGCTTCCACTGTGCTAAATCACTTCAGTTGTGTCCGACTCTTTGTAACACTATGAGCTGTAGCCCGCCAGGCTCCTCTGTCCATGGGATGAATACTGGCAAGAATTGCCAAGCAGGCAAGAATACTGGAGTGGGTTGCCATGCCCTCCTCCAGGGGAATCTTCCCAACCCAGGGATCAAACCCACGTCTCTTAGGACTCCTGCATTGGCAGGAGGGTTCTTTACCACTTGTGCCACCTGGGAAGTCCCTCCCACTGTACCAGTAGAGAAGTTTTTCCATTCAGATCAGAAACAACGCAAAGGTATTTTCTCTCTCCACTCCTTTTCAAAGTTGTACTAGAAGTCTTTCCTAATGCAATAAGACAAGGAAAGAAAATAAAAGATACATTATCTGGGAAGGAAGAAATAAAACTGTCTTTGCAAATAATGCAACTGTCTATATAGAAAATCCAAAACAATCAGTCAAAAAAAAAGAGAAAAGAAAAAAATCCTCCAGGAATAAGTGAGCAATTATAGCACAGTTGTAGGATACAGGGTGTTATATGTAATCCTTTTCTCTGTGAATAACCCAGTGCTGGTGGGACTCATCATTCCCAATAAACAAGGAACCAAAATGATCTAATATCATGATATTTTAGTTTTTAAATATTAGTTTTTGCTGTATTATAGACATTTAGATGGGATTTTTGTTAGAAGAATGCAAGTTACGTATACGATTAAAAGCAAGTACAATTTACATATATGATAAAAAGCAAGCACAATTTACGTATATGATTAAAAGCAAGCGCATCTTGGGGTATGGTGGCTGTTCTCAGTTGAGTGAGAAAGCAACTGAATGACTGGTGGTGATAGTACTTACGTGATACTCACAATCATCATTCATTCAAGGGAGCTCAGAGTCCTTCAGACTGTGTTGTTCTTCAGTACAAAAATTTAAGTAAATGTTTTGCTTGCTCATTTTGCAAAAATAATGGAAACAGTTAACATGGCTGTCTTTAAGGACTTGAAGCCCCAGAACAACTGCATGTAAGGAAAAATGCTGAGCCAGTGAAATTTGTCAGTGTGATACTTGGAGGAAGACAGAGGGTTGGCACAGTGGGAGGCTGGAGATGCATCATCAGTCATGAGAAATAAATTCTCAGTCACTTAGTGCTCAGGGCAGGTAAAAGAATTATCAACCACTGCAATGAACACTTGCATCTAATTGTGTTCACCACTTTACATGGATTTTGTTTTCATTTACTCTTTTCAAGGACACCCGGAAGAAATTCTTTGTATCTTTATCTTCATTTCATAGCTAAGGAGACTAAGGCCAAGGAGGTTAATACATTGCCCAAGGCTACAAAGCTAGTAAAGAGGAGTCAATTCCGAAGCCAAGTACCGTGACTCCAGGATATGGGTTTTGTATTTCCACACTCTCCATCTATTACTCGATATGTAATTGGAATGTCAAATTGTTTTGAATTCATAATGTGTCCTGCAAAGGGCCTGGGGCAAGTTCCAGCTGTGTCACTTGGTGCAGGCTGGCACTCATGAGCAGGTCAGTGGCTTACACGCACCTCTTGGTCTTCAGGATTCTGTGCTTGACCTGGGCGCAGTGGCACTCATCATGGGACTGTGCTCCAGCAGCAGAACTCCTCTTCCCTTTGCTCAACCTTTTAATGAGGGGAGAGTAACAGCACCTGGTGAAACAGGAAGCAGGCACCTGTTTAAGGCGTGTTGGGAAATGTCCACTGCCCAGCACCTAGAGGCTATATGCTACCTCTGTCCTCTGAGACATCAAGTTCAGGTGCAGTCCCTCCAGCTGGGTAAAGGGGATGTCATTGCTCCCAACTACCTCATTGCCCAGAGTATGAGTTTCCTTAAATATTGTAACAAAGTACCACAAACTAGATGGCTTCAGTTCAGTTCAGTTCAGTTCAGTCGCTCAGTTGTGTCTGACTCTCTGCGACCCCATGATTCACAGCACGCCAGGCCTCCCTGTCCATCACCAACTCCCGGAGTTCACTCAAACTCATGTCCACAGAGTCGGTGATGCCATCCAGCCATCTCCTTCTCTGTCGTCCCCTTCTCCTCCCGCCGCCAACCTTTCCCAGCATCAGAGTCTTTTCCAGTGAGTCAACTCGTCGCATGAGGTGGCCAAAGTATTGCAATTTCAGCTTTAGCATCAGTCCTTCCAATGAACACCCAGGACTGATCTCCTTTAGAATGGACTGGTTGGATCTCCTTGCAGTCCAAGGGACTCTCAAGAGTCTTCTCCAGCACCACAGTTCAAAAGTATCAATTCTTCGGCGATCAGCTTTCTTCACAGTCCAACTCTCACATCCATACATGACCACAGGAAAAACCATAGCCTTGACTAGACGGACCTTTGTTGGCAAAGTAATGTCTCTGCTTTTTAATATACTATCAAGGTTGGTCATAACTTTCCTTCCAAGGAGTAAGCATCTTTTAATTTCATGGCTGCAATCAGCATCCGCAGTGATTTTGGAGCTCCAAAAATTAAAAGTCTGACACTGTTTCCACTGTTTTTCCATCTATTTCCCATGAAGTGATGGGACCAGATGCCATGATCTTCGTTTTCTGAATGTTGAGCTTCAAGCCAACCTTTTCACTCTCCTCTTTTACTTTCATCAAGAGGCTTTTGAGTTCCTCTTCACTTTCTGCCATAAGGGTAGTGTCATCTGCATATCTGAGGTTATTGGGTAGAAATTTATCCTTCACAGTTCTTGAGGCTAAAAGTTCAAAAATCAAGGTGTTAGCAGAATATTGCTTCATCTGAACCTTTGGGTAGAATTTTTCCTTGCCTTTCCCTAGTTCCTGATGGGGGCCAACAATCCCTCACATGCCTTGGCTTGTAGCTGCATCACTGTAGTTTCTGCCTGTGTCATCACATGGTGTTGCCCCTGTGTATCTGTCTCCACATGACACTTTCCTCTTCTTGTAAGGACTCCAGTCGTTTTAGACTAGAGTCCACCATAATGACCTCATCTTAACAGAATTATATCTAAAACAACAGTTTCTATTGAATGAAATCACATTCACAGGAACAAGGGACTGGGACTTCAGTGCATCTTTTGGGGGGACACAAATCAACCCACATTATCTGGTAACCCAGTAAGAGCTTTAGGTTTCTGTGACAGACAATCATCTTTATCTCCACATTCTACAGTGTGTTAGTCCACTGAGCAAAATTCCATAATTTAGAGAATGTTATTAATTAAAAAAAACTTTAGCAAGAAAATATGTAGTTAACTTCTGATTGATGGGTATGCATTTTAGGAGTAGAAAGTATGATTTTATGGAGAGAAAAAGATCATCAGAGCTGTCACTTTTTAGCTTACATCTAGCTAGTCAAGTGCCTGAGTACAGAAGGATTTTTGTTTGTTTATGAGATCACAGACTCACATTTATGGAGTTAAAATTTTTATTCTCATTATAATCATGGACACTGATCTTGATGGTACCACTGAAAGTAGAAGTAGGATTCTTATTTTTTGAGCTTTTATCAAGCCTGCAGGATACAAGGGTTCCAACAGTACAAATAAGATGCTGTCTACCTTCAAATGACACTCACCCTTGTTTTCCTCCAGAGATAGGAAAGTACCAGCAAAAACGGTTTGCCCTTGGCAACATGTAATTTAAAAGAATGTACTGTACCAAACAGGAGAGAGGTAAAAGACAAACAGAGAAAAAAAGAGAGAGAGAGAGAAAGGCAAACTCAAATAGTAATATTCTTGCTGCATTCAGTTTGGATAATTTATTCTGTTGCGTAGAGGGGCATTGATAATATGTATTTTGGTTTCATAATTTTTTAAATACTCTTTTACAATAGAATTCATCTTTGCTGCTAATCATTCCCCTTTCAAAGCAAGGCCTGATTTGTCTTTCGAGAGCTGGCTTCATGAGCAGAAGAGCAAATTCATAATCTGGAGCTGACAGTTCAGAGGCTGAGATGACTGCACTGATGGGAGGATAGTGGTTGTTCACCAAGTAACTTGAGATTATACCACATTTCAGGACCACATTGTCTAGAATGCAGAGGAAACCTTAGATACTGCCAGAGGGAGGTAACACAATCGATGGATATAAATGAGACCAAAGAAAGACCATGTTTTGTATCCTGTATCCTAGCTCAGTTCAGGCTTGTAGAAAGTGTACTATAGAAACTGATGAAAAAATCAAGTTTGTTTAGTAAGCCTAGAAGAACTTCTGTCTTTTTCTTTAGGCAGTTCTGACATATTCGTAAATGGTCCTGCCTTTCAATTCAGTTCAGTTCAGTCGCTCAGTCGTGTCCGGCTCTTTGCGACCCCATGAATCGCAACACGCCAGGCCTCCCTGTCCATCACCAACTCACGGAGTTTACCCAAAATCATGTCCATTGACTCGGTGATGCCATCCAGTCATTTCAGACTCTGTCGTCCCCTTCTCCTCCTGCCCTCAATCTTTCCCAGCATCAGGGTCTTTTCCAATGAGTCAACTCTTCGCATGAGGTGGTCAAAGTATTGGAGTTTCAGCTTCAGCATCAGTCCTTCCAATGAACACCCAGGACTGATCTCCTTTAGAATGGACTGGTTGGATCTCCTTGCAGTCCAAGGGGCTCTCAGGAGTCTTCTCCAATACCACAGTTCAAAAGCATCAATTCTTTGGCACTCAGCTTTCTTCACAGTCCAACTCTCACATCCATACATGGCTACTGAAAAACCATAGCCTTGACTAGACGGACCTTTCCTGGCAAAGTAATGTCTCTGCTTTTTAATATGCTATCTAGGTTGGTCATAACTTTCCTTCCAAGGAGTAAGCGTCTTTTAATTTCATGGCTGCAATCAGCATCTGCAGTGATTTTTGGAGCCCCAAAAATAAAGTCTGACACTGTTTCCATTGTTTCCCCATCTATTTCCCATAAACTGATGGGACCAGATGCTATGATCTTCGTTTTCTGAATGTTGAGCTTTAAGCCAACTTTTTCACTCTCCTCTTTCACTTTCATCAAGAGGCTTTTGAGTTCCTCTTCACTTTCTGCCATAAGGGTGGTGTCATCTGCATATCTGAGGTTATTAATATTTCTCCCGGCAATCTTGATTCCAGCTTGTGCTTCCTCCAGCCCAGCATTTCTCATGATGTACCTTGAATATAAGTTAAGTAAGCAGGGTGACAATATACAGCCTTGACGTACTCTTTTCCTATTTGGAACCAGTCTGTAGTTCCATGTCCATTTCTAACTGTTGCTTCCTGACTTGCATATAGGTTTCTCAAGAGGCAGGTCAGGTGGTCTGGTATTCCTATCTCTTTCAGAATTTTCCACAGTTTATTGTGATCCACATAGTCAAAGGCTTTGGCATAGTCAATAAAGCAGAAATAGATGTTTTTCTGGAACTCTCTTGCTTTTTTGATGATCCAGCAGATGTTGGCAATTTGATCTCTGGTTTCTCTGCTTTTTCTAAATCTAGGTTGAACATCTGGAAGTTCATGGTTCATGTATTGCTGGAGCCTGGATTGGAGATTTTTGAGCATGACTTTACTAGCGTGTGAGATGAGTGCAATTGTGCGGTAGTTTGAGCATTCTTTGGCATTGCCTTTCTTTGGGATTGGAATGAAAACTGACCTTTTCCAGTCCTGTGGCCACTGCTGAGTTTTCTAAATTTGGTGGCATATTGAATGCAGCACTTTCACAGCATCATCGTTAAGGATTTGAAATAGCTCAATTGGAATTCCATAACCTCCCCTAGATTTGTTCATTGTGATGCTTTCTAAGACCCACTTGACTTTACATTCCAGGATGTCTGGCTCTAGGTGAATGATCACACCATCGTGATTATCTTGGTCGTGAAGATCTTTTTTGTACAGTTCTTCTGTGTATTCTTGCCACCTCTTCTTAATATCTTCTGCTTCTGTTAGGTCCATACCATTTCTGTCCTTTATCGAGCCCATTTTTGCATGAAATATTCCCTTGGTATCTCTAATTTTCTTGAAGAGGTCTATAGTCTTTCCCATTCTGTTGTTTTCCTCTATTTCTTTGCACTGATCGCAGATTTTAATCTAGATGGGGGAGTTATAAATCTCACCCTTGATGCTCCTAGATTCAGTAACAATGCTGACCTCTATCAAATAATGCTGACCTACTATCAAATTATGATGGAGAGAAAAAAGGCAAGACTTACAAAGTTTCAACTGGCAAAGATAATGTGTCGTAGGCTACCGAATTTCCCAAATTGGTTAGTCTCATTCTGTAGAAATACAGGTGGAATCGTTTTTCCGAATATGCAGAGTTGACCTCATTTCCCCTCTGCTATTGCTCCCTGTCCTGGGGAGCACTAAAGGGACTTGCTGGTTTCATGTGGATTCACTTCATTTTGCTTATTCATTCTTTCAGTTGAACTTGTGCTGTTTTTCTATTGGTCCTTCCTGACTCCTTGAACTGTGGGCATTGCTATGTAGCTTGTAGAAAAACTGTTTGTAAAATCTCCCATTGTTTTCCATGTTACCTACATAACATTTCGCTTGTTACATACAGGACAACTTTTAAGTGTCTTAGCTTTGTACTCAAGGCCATCTTTTCACTTGTGTCTGAAGCTTCAACCAAATAAGTCTATTCTTCTTTAGACTGACCCTGAGCCTTCTCTCCCCTAATCCTTTGTGCATGCTGCTTATTCTGCTTGAAGTAAGTCAGAGTTAATGTATTTCAATCCATCTTTCAAGTTTTGCTTCTTCATGAAGTCTGTAAGAGATATCTCTTCGATTTAATCTTATGATGATGTCACCTAGGGGACTTGTTTGAAAGAGGCAAAGCAGGCTTTAATCTTGGCAGAGGTGTAGTTTTTTGCAGATTTTTTTCCCCTTCCCTTGGGAAGAGTCAAAGACCATCATTCAAGCCTTTTGGCTCAAAAGGAATCAGGGATTATGAGTTGACATTATGAGTTGACCAGCTAGAAGAATGTCCTGACTGAGTGAACTTGTTGTTAGTCCATCTGATGGCAGTCAGAACTCCTGATCTCCTCCTAGTCTGAGGAGGAAGAAAGCCAATAACACATTTCCTCCCTTGCAGCATTTCTGATATAACTGCTTTAGGGTAAACACTTGAGCATCAAGAGCAGCTGGTTTTCCTGTGGAAGACAGAAGTCAAGGAGGCAGAGACAGTTTTCATGGTCACGGTCCTGGGCTGCAGCAGTGGCAATATATCCTTTCTCAAAAGGATGTACTATTCTAGTTCTCTCATAGAGACATAATTCTAAAGCCCGAGAGTTTCATCTTTTAGTTGTGGCTTTGGTGTTCTCTCCAGTGATGTCTTTCAACTTCAAAGCTGATGTCTGGAGGACACTTGGAATAATGTCCAATAATGTCCAGTGGGAGGTGCACCCTCGATCTTGTCTTTGGCATCAGATGCACTTGCCATCTAAAATCTTGTTAAGGCTGCACTTTTACAGACACATCTTATTACTGTTTTGGGTTGAAAGTACAGAAGCACTGGTTGCTCCTGTACCTCAGAGGCCTCAAACTGTGGGTCTCTAATTAAACTTAGATTACAGAGCACAGGCAGGGAACAGTTCCCTGACGAAGACAGAGTTTCCTTTAATCTCAGTTTGCAGACTTGATAGCTCCGGTCTGAGTTATTTCTCCCTATTAAGTTTTACTGAAAGTGACAGGAAAGAGCCAACACATGGATCATTATGAATATCCCAACCATTTTACCTAACACTGGAGTCCATCAGCGTGTGGACATTCTGACAAAGCAGAGGCAAACATTTGCCTGTTTTGCTCTCCCATTATAAAGATCATTAGCTTTCCAGCTGGCTTGCCTCCTCTAAGCCTTGGCATATTTTGACTCAAGTTCCTAAAGTTACTCTGCTATCAGGTACTGGTTTCTGTATCATTACTGTTTTATTTGGCTTATTATCAGAAAAATCCAAACAAATAGCTCCAACGATAGAGAAGTTTATTGTTCTTTCATGTAAGGAAATCTAGAGGCAGGCAGTTTTGGGCCAAAACTCAGTCTCTTATTTATCTGCTATGCCATCCTTTGTATGTAGATTGCAGCTTTTGAAGATACTTCATAATCCAAAGAGACTTCCTGATGTATCATCAGGTAAAGAATCTACCTGCAATGCAGGAGACACAGGAGACTTGGGTTCAATCCCTGGGTTGGGGAGACCCCCTGGAGGAGGAAATGGCAACCCACTTGAGTATTCATGGACAGAGGAGCCTGGTGGGCTACAGTCCAAAGGGTTGCAAAGAGACATGACTGAGCAACTAAGTACATAGTCCAAAATGGCATTTGGACTTCCAGACATTTTGTTCAGATTTTACACAAAAAGAGTGCAGGGTACACACTGCTATTAATATATTTAAAATGGAACCAACAGAGCCTACTGTATAGCACAAGGAAATCTGCTCAATGTTATGTGCAGTCTGGATGGGAGGGGAGTTTGGGGGAGAATGGATGCATATATATGTATGAGTGAGTCCCTTTGCTGGTCACTTGAGACTATCAGAACGATGTTAATCAGCTAAACTCTAATATAAAATAAAAAGTAAAAAAAAAAAAAAGAGAACAGATGAGAGAAGGGCAAAGGATCTCCTCTCTGTTGAGTCTGCCTACGAGTGGGTGGAGAATATAGTATTCTAGCTGGCACATTGAGGTCTATAATTCAACCAAGGTTCTCTGAGTAGAGAGAAGAAAATGGATTTTGGACAGACAACTGTCACACTGTTCTAACGATATCTCTAGTATTTAACCATCTTATGTGGCAATTCTCAAAAAAATTTTAAGCCTCTGAAGGTGCATCTTAAATATAGAAAACAAAATGCCCAAGCTACTCATGGCAAAATGATTTGTATTAGTAAAATGTTGCAAACAGCCTAAATATCCACTCTTAGAGTAGTTGAACAGCTACAAAATGGAATAATTTGTCATCATGAAATGAAAATGACAAAGAAGATCTTTATGAAACTATATGGAATCATTTCCAGGATATATTGTTAAAGAAAGCAAGGTGCAAAAGAAGGTATATAGTGCACTATCTTTGTGTAATAAATAAATAAGAACACACACATACACCACTTGGTTTTTCAAATAGAAACACAGGAATGACAAGCTAGAAACCAATGGAAGTGGTTATATAAGCAGGCAGGTGAGAATTGAGGAAGGTAGAAATGTGGGAACTAGAGTTCCCTGAATAAACTTGTAAATGGTTTTGACTTTTGTGATGTAATATTCATGTAGATATTTTATATATTCAAAAAAGCAAACAAACAGATGAAATAAAAAGCAAACATTGAAACTAAATACAAACGCAAGCCTTACTTTGTGTAAAGTTGATATCCTCACTACTACACAGAAGAAGAAATTAATCAAGTAATTTTTGCATACAGTACTTTGCTCATGTACGCTTAGAAGAAACTGTTTCAAGGCTAAAACAATTACAGAACACCTTTGAACTCTTATTAGATTTTTTGTTTTTAGTGATATTGGTGGTATAATTTTCAAACTATTTTGTGTAGTGGGACACAGCTAATGAGTGAATATACAGATGTAAGGGGGAAATAATGATTTTCATTGTGGGAAAAGGGAGCTGCAAATATGGGTTGGGAAAAGTTAAGGTAGAACCCTGGGATGTAGATTTGAATTGGAGATACTAGAATAAATTAATTGTGTATATATTTTCCTTGCTATCTTCATTAAAATGTCTCAGAGGCTGTTACATCCCAGGAGCAACAAACATACATCATTGATTTTCTTAGGTGAAATAATGGTATTGTGGTTAGGTAAGAGAATATTCTTATTCTTAGGAGATACATGCTGAATGAAGTAGGGATCACAAAGCTTATAACATAATTTCCAGTGGTTCGGAAAAAAGTTAAATAATGTAAAACTGTCTGTTTCTCTCTCTCTTTTTCACTCCTTCCCTTCTTGGAGAAAGTAAGAGCAAGCAAATGCATAAAGTTTTTAACAATTGAATTTAGGAAAACGGTATATAGGTGGTGATTATTGGCCTCTTCTTTCAACTTTTAAGTAGTTTTAAGCATAGCTAGAATCTCACATTTGGGAAATATCGGGTTGATGAAGTTATGAAACTATTAAAAATATATAATTAATTCAAAATTTACTATGACATTACTATGCTTCCATGCTTATTCATATTGAAACTCACCATGCCTGACACTTTCTATATTTATTAGTTATATTGTCTGTCCTGTCTATATGCAATGAGCTCCACAAAGCAAGAATTTGGCTTTTGATCATTGCTCTAGACTCAGCATCTAGAATGATGCCTGGCATTGGTAGATGCTCAAGAAAATTACCTATTGAGTAAAAGAAAAAGAAAAGAAAATGTAGGTTGGAAAATTAGCTGGAATCGGCACACAGTTTTTGGTATCCATGAATCTTCTCTTTAATCCTTAATGATGCAACATTATACAATGCTATAAGCTGGCACATGTATATTGCCAGGTGCTGGACACTTTGAGGGTGTTGTCAGTATGAATGTGTCCACCACTCATTTTCAGGAAATTCTCTACTATAATTTCTCTGATTTTTTAAAATTACTTTTAGGAAGTTATCATTTTTACTGTCCTTATTTGCTTTATTTTCAGTGGTTGTTTTTACTTACAGTGATGCGCTTATACTATTATTTTCTTATTAATCAAGTTGAGAAGTTACCTACTGACTTCCTGTTTTAATTGATGAGGGTTTATATCTTTTAGGATATCTACCTCCTCTTCTCCAGTATTCCAACTATGGATACAGTCCTACTCTAAGGAGATCCAATCAGTCCATTCTAAAGGAGATCAATCCTGGGGGTTCATTGGAAGGACTGATGCTAAAGCTGAAACTCCAATATTTTGGCCACCTCATGTGATGAGTTGACTCACTGGAAAAGACTCTGAGCATCAGAGGGATTGGGTGATTGAGGGCAGGAGGATTGGGGGATTGAGGGCAGGGGATTGAGAGGGATTGAGGGATTGGGGGCAGGAGGAGAAGGGGATGACAGAGAATGAGATGGCTGGATGGCATCACCAACTCAATGGACATGAGTTTGAGTGAACTCCGGGAGTTGGTGATGGACAGGGAGGCCTGGCGTGCTGTGATTCATGGGGTCACAAAGAGTCAGACACGACTGAGCGACTGAACTGAACTGAACTGACTAAAAATCAGTGCTTGTAAGAATGTATTCATTATTGTAGAGTTAAAGTTTCTCAAATGCTCTTTTTTCTTTTCCCCAATTTCCATTCAGTTACATTTAATATTTCTAAATGTTCTGCAGTATTTGTATCCCATTTGTTGCCCTCTCCTTTTTTACTTGAGGGCTTTGGAGTCATCTTGGTGTCCTGTCTTCTTTGCTCTTGATTGTTGGCCTGATTGTTCACCAGATCTGCCCTTTGGGAACTCTGATTCACCACTTCCTTTCGGTTGAAACCAGCACTTTGGGTCTTCTTACATTTCTTTTTCTTGGTTCAGTTCAGTTCATTTCAGTTGTTCAGTCATGTCCGACTCTTTGCAACCCCATGAATCACAGCACGCCAGGCCTCCCCGTCTATCACCAACTCCCACAGTTCACTCAAACTCATGTCCATCAAGTCGGTGATGTCATCCAGCCATCTCATTCTCTGTCGTCCCCTTCTCCTCCTGCCCCCAATCCCTCCCAGCATCAGAGTCTTTTCCAGTGAGTCAAGGTGGCCAAAGTATTGGAGTCTCAGCTTTAGCATCAGTCCTTCCAATGAACACCCAGGACCAATCTCGTTTAGAATGGACTGGTTGGATCTCCTTGCAGTCCAAGGGACTCTCAAGAGTCTTCTCCAACACCACAGTTCAAAAGCATCAATTCTTCGGTGATCAACTTTCTTCACAGTCCAACTCTCACATCCATACATGACCACGGGAAAAACCATAGCCTTGACTAGACGGACCTTTCCTGGCAAAGTAATGTCTCTGCTTTTTAATATGCTATCTAGGTTGGTTATAACTTTCCTTCCAAGGAGTAAGCGTCTTTTAATTTTATGGCTGCAGTCAGCATCCACAGTGATTTTGGAGCCCAAATAATAAAGTCTGACACTGTTACCACTGTTTCCCCATCTATTTCCCATGAACTGATGGGACCAGATGCCATGATCTTTGTTTTCTAAATGTTGAGCTTCAAGCCAACTTTTTCACTCTCCTCTTTCACTTTCATGAAGAGGCTTTTTAGTTCCTCTTCACTTTCTGCCATAAGGGTGGTGTCATCTGCATATCTGAGGTTATTGATATTTCTCCCAGCAATCTTGATTCCAGCTCGTGCTTCTTCCAGCCCAGCATTCCTCATGATGTACTCTGCATATAAGTTAAATAAGCAGGGTGACAATATACAACCTTGACGTACTCCTTTTCCTATTTGGAGCCAGTCTGTTGTTCCACGTCCAGTTCTAACTGTTGCTTTCTGACCTGCATACAGATTTGTCAAGAGGCAGGTTAGGTGGTCTGGTATTCCCATCTCTTTCAGAAATTTCCAGTTTATTGTGATCCACACAGTCAAAGGCTTTGGCATAGTCAATGAAGCAGAAATAGATGTTTTTCTGGAACTCTCTTGCTTTTTCCATGATCCAACGGATGTTGGCAATTTGATCTCTGGTTCCTCTGTCTTTTCTAAATCCAGGTTGAACATCTGGAAGTTCACGCTTCATGTATTGCTGAAGCCTGGCTTGGAGAATTTTGAGCATGACTTTACTA